>NW_022610946.1:0-29618 GCF_000309985.2 Brassica rapa
ACACAGACAGCCACAGACGTCATGGTGTGTGCTGACGGACAGCCACAGGCAGCCATTGACGACCTGTGTGTGCTGGCGGACACCACGACGTTCGAATGTTTACTGAACAAACAGCCCAAGGGCCAAAATTACCCAAACAATCCACGGGAAGGGCCAGCATGCTGAATCCAAGGATCAACGTGCTGATATGTGTACTGGTGGACAGCCACGGACGTCCTGTGTGTGCTGACGGACACACACGGACTCACACGGACAGCCCCGGACATCCTGTCTGTGCTGATGGACACACACAGTGTTTTTGTGTGTGCTGACGGACACCACGGACGTCCTGTGTGTGCTGACAGACACCCATGGACGTCCTGTGTGTACTGACAGAGACCCCCACATGGGCCCAAATAACACAAACAGTCCACGGGAAGGGCCAGCATGCTGAGTCAAAGGACCAACGTGCTGATATGTGTACTGATGGACAGCCACGAACGTCTTGTGTGTGCTGACGGACACACACGGACAGCCACGGACGTCCTGTGTGTGTTGACGGACTGCCACGGACAGCCACAGACGTCTTGTGTGTGCTGGCGGACACCCACAGACGTCCTGTGTGTACTGAACAGACAGCCCACGTAGGCCAAAATCACCCGAACAGTCCACGAGAAGGGTCAGCGTGTTGAGTCCAAGGACCAGCGTGCTGATATGTTGTACTAAATGGACAGCCACAGACATCATGTGTGTGTTGCTGACGGACACACCAACACGAACGGACAGCCACAGACGTCCTGTGTGTGCTGACGGACAGCCACGGACATCCTGTGTGTGCTGGTGGACACCCACAGACGTCTGTGGTGTACTGAACAGACAGCCCACCGTGGGCCAAAATCATCTAAACACTCCACGGGAAGGGCCAGCGTGCTGAGTCCCAAGGACCAACGTGCTGATATGTGTACTGATGGACAGCCACGACGTCCTGTGTGTGCTGACGGACACACACGGACACACACAGACAAACACACACACAGCCATAGACGTCCAAGTGTGCTGACGGACACACACGATATCCTGTTTGTGCTGACGGACACCCACAGACGTCCTGTGGTGTGCTGACGGACACCACAGACGTCCTGTGTGTGCTGACGGACACACACACACACACACGGACAGCCACAGACGTCCTGTGTGTGCTGACGGACAGCCACAGACAGCCACGGACGACCTTTGTGTGCTGGCGGACACCCACGGACGTTCTATGTTTACTGAACAAACAGCCCACGTGGGCCAAAATTACCCAAACAATCCACGGGAAGGGCCAGCATGCTGAATCCAAGGATCAACGTGCTGATATGTGTACTGGTGGACAGCCACGGACGTCCTGTGTGTGCTGACGGACACACACAGACTCACACGGACAGCCCCGGACATCCTGTCTGTGCTGATGGACACACACAGGTGTTTTGTGTGTGCTGACGGACACACACGGACGTCCTGTGTGTGCTGACAGACACCCATGGACGTCCTGTGTGTACTGAACAGAGAGCCCACATGGGCCAAAATACACAAACAGTCCACGGGAAGGGCCAGCATGCTGAGTCAAAGGACCAACGTGCTGATATGTGTACTGATGGACAGCCACGAACGTCTTGTGTGTGCTGACGGACACACACGGACAGCCACGGACGTCCTGTGTGTGTTGACGGACTGCCACGGACAGCCACAGACGTCTTGTGTGTGCTGGCGGACACCCACAGACGTCCTGTGTGTACTGAACAGACAGCCCACGTAGGCCAAAATCACCCGAACAGTCCACGGGAAGGGTCAGCGTGTTGAGTCCAAGGACCAGCGTGCTGATATGTGTACTAATGGACAGCCACAGACATCATGTGTGTGTGCTGACGGACACACACAAACACGAACGGACAGCCACAGACGTCCTGTGTGTGCTGACGGACAGCCACGGACATCCTGTGTGTGCTGGTGGACACCCACAGACGTCCTGTGTGTACTGAACAGACAGCCCACGTGGGCCAAAATCATCTAAACACTCCACGGGAAGGGCCAGCGTGCTGAGTCCAAGGACCAACGTGCTGATATGTGTACTGATGGACAGCCACGGACGTCCTGTGTGTGCTGACGGACACACACGGACACACACAGACACACACACACACAGCCATAGACGTCCAATGTGTGCTGACGGACACACACAGATATCCTGTTTGTGCTGACGGACACCCACAGACGTCCTGTGTGTGCTGACGGACACCCACAGACGTCCTGTGTGTGCTGACGGACACACACAGACACACACGGACAGCCACAGACGTCCTGTGTGTGCTGACGGACAGCCACAGACAGCCACGGACGACCTTTGTGTGCTGGCGGACACCCACGGACGTCCTATGTGTACTGAACAAACAGCCCACGTGGGCCAAAATTACCCAAACAGTCCACGGGAAGGGCCAGCATGCTGAATCCAAGGACCAACGTGCTGATATGTGTACTGATCGACAGCCACGGACGTCCTGTGTGTGCTAACAGACACACACAGACACACACGGACAGCCCCGGACGTCCTGTTTGTGCTGATGGACACACACAGATGTTCTGTGTGTGCTGACGGGCACACACGGACGTCCTGTGTGTGCTGACAGACACCCATGGACGTCCTGTGTGTACTGAACAGAGAGCCCACATGGGCCAAAATACCCAAACAGTCCACGGAAAGGGCCAGCGTGCTGAGTCAAAGGACCAACGTGCTGATATGTGTACTGATGGACAGCCACGAACGTCTTGTGTGTGCTGACGGACACACACAGACAGCCATGGACGTCCCGTGTGTGTTGACGGACTGCCACGGATAGCCACAGACGTCCTGTGTGTGTTGGCAGACACCCACAGACGTCCTGTGTGTACTGAACAGACAACCCACGTATGCCAAAATCACCCGAACAGTCCACGGGAAGGGTCAGCGTGCTAAGTCCAAGGACCAACGTGCTGATATTTGTACTGATGGACAGCGACTGACGTCCTGTGTGTGCTGACGGACACACACGGACAGCCACGGACGTCCTGTGTTTGCTGACGGACACACACGGACGTCCTGTGTGTGCTGACGGACATTGATTGACCATGAATTTTACCCATTTTTAGCCATGGTCTATAGGTGTTTTTTTAATATATATTTACTACAATATATAGTCTATTTAGAGTATTTACAGTTTCCGGTACGTTCTGGAGAAATATGGTGATTTTGGTATCTTTTGGAGCCTTTTAAGTGCAGAGCTGCGCAGACACATCAGATGTTTAGCTATGGATGGAGACCTTTCCACCGTTAGATTGAGCCCATCTTTTTACACAAGATAGATCTTTGCGCTCACTTTCCAATGCCACCGGTCTTAGGTCACCCGAACAGTACACGGGAAGGGCCAAAATCACCCGAACAGTCCACGGGAAGGGCCAGCGTGCTGAGTCCAAGGACCAGCGTGCTGATATGTGTACTAATGGACAGCCACAGACGTCCTGTGTGTGTGCTGACGGACACACACAGACACGAACGGACAGCCACATACGTCCTGTGTGCTGACGGACAGCCACAGACGTCATGTGTGTGCTGGCCGACACTCACGGACATCCTGTGTGTACTGAACAGACAGCCCACGTGGGCCAAAGTCACCCAAACTGTTGTAGGCACGGGTCCGAGGGTCGAACGGATGGACGGACTGACGGATGGCTGTTCCGCGGTTCAGCCTTGCCTCGGATGGATGGTACCGGCCGGCTCGTCTCTTGCTTGTGATCGAACCTGTCACAGATATGAACTTTTAGTGAGTTTTCAATAGGAACAAGAACAGAAACAAGATATGATTCTTTTGGTTTTTATGGATTGGATGAATGAAATCTAAAACAAAAGATAGAGAAAAGAGTAGATTGGCGGATGGGATCTGCTGCTGGACGTATGTCTCTCTCAACAAGAGGCCTAGGTCAGTTAGGAAGATAGATATGGATCCGGCTCTTGCTGGACGTATGTCTCTCTCAAGATTCGGACAAGGATTGGAATGGATCGATGGACGCCACAAAGAACAATGGATCGGCTCTTTGATATGTCACACGGCTGCTCTCAATGGTTTCGCACAACTGAGAGAGTGTACGGTTTACTACCTCAGTCTGTCCATCAGTCTGTGGATGGCAAGTGGTCGAGAAAAGGAGCTTGGTTCCAAGCTTTTTCCACAATGTCCTCCAGAAGTGGCTGAGAAAATGTGTGTCTCGGTCGGACACGATGGTACGAGGCACTCCATGTAAGTGCACCACTTCCTTGAAGAAGAGATCAGCGGTTTGGCTTGCATCACTGGTCTTGGAACACGGAATGAAGTGTGCCATCTTGGAGAACCTGTCCACTACAACAAAAATAGAATCCTTGTGTTCTATCTTGGGCAAGCCCAGCACAAAGTCCATAGATAGGTCGACCCACGGTGCAATAGGAATAGGTAAAGGCATGTGTAAACCATAAGGATGCGACCTGGACTTGGTTTTGAGACAGACAGTGCACTTGGCGCAAAGGCTCTTGACGTAGCGCCTCATCCGAGGCCAATAGAAGTGGTCGGACAGGACGCTCAGAGTTTTGTCCTGACCGAAATGCCCCATCAACCCACCCCCATGAGCTTCTCTGGTCAGTAAATATCGCATGGAACCATGAGGAATACACAGGCGTTTCTCCTTGAAGAGGAACCCGTCCTGCTGATAGAATGGACCCATGGCTCCCTTAGCCGTGTTACTGTAAAGCTCAGAAAAATCAGGGTCAGTTTCATAAGACATTTTGAGTTGCTCAAAACCCATGATCTTAGCCTCCATGGTGGTAATGAGTGTGTGGCGCCGGGATAGGGCGTCGGCCACTACGTTGTCCTTCCCCTTCTTGTACTTGATCACATAAGGAAAAGTTTCCACGAACTCCAGCCACCTAGCATCCCTCTTCTTGAGTGTGGTCTGGCCCCTCAAATGCTTAAGAGTCTCATGATCTGTATGAATAATAAACTCTTTAGACAAAAGATAATGTTGCCAAGTTTCAAGCGACCTTACCAGATGTTGGGGTCAAAATCGGTCACGACGGAATCAATGTCTGAAAGTCCGTAAAAATCGGCATAAATGTTTTTACGAAAAGTAATCTTGGTAAAGATATCTTTACAAAGAGCCTTGCAGTAAAATCTCGTCCAAAATCGAACCACTTAATACCAATTGTCCGAAGGCAACGGACATGTATCCAAATCAGCCGCGGACAAGCTCGAGAATGGAAATCAGACCGCGGACAAGCCAAGCTCGATCGATACGCGGCGACCAAGCATGCACACAGCTCGGTCGCTACATAGCGACCGAGCTCGAGCCAAGCTCGGTCGCTACGTAGCGACCGAGCGTCTGTCTCGCTCGGTCACTACGTAGCGACCGAGCCCGAGCCAAGTTCGGTCGCTACGTAGCGATCGAGCGTCGGTCTCGCTCGGTCGCTACGTAGCGACCGAGCCCAAGCCAAGCTCGGTCGCTACGTAGCGATCGAGCGTCCGTCTCGCTCGGTCGCTACGTAGCGACCGAGTCTGAGCCAAGCTCGGTCGCTACGTAGTGACCAAGCGTCCGTCTTGCTCGGTCGCTACGTAGCGACCGGGCTCGAGCCAAAGTTTGGTCGCTGCGTAGCGACCGATCTCTTCCGAACATCGGTATGACACCAGTCCATGCATTCTCGTCAAACCTTCAAATGCTATCTCCCGAAGACCGTGGCGAGCTCAGTCTATGTTTTCCGCTATTCTAAATCATCGATCAAACTTCGCGGATTAGAAACCGCGGAAAGTTCTTTCTTTGTTGAAAGAAATCGTAGTAAACTCTTCGAGTCGGAAGACGGTCCAAAGGGACCTAAAACACGACTGGAGGCCCATCCTGCGATTTCTTAACCAAAAGCTCGTAAACCACAGCCCGGTTTACGCTTGGTCCACAAGGAAGGATAAATGTCAAGTTTCCGCGGATAAATACTGAAGTTTTGAAGATAATTGTGAAAATCGGGAAAAATGGAATATCTCCATTTTTATGCTATGACGGCTTACGGGCAGAAGAGTAAAAGCGTAAACCGACCTTGGAGCTAGTATATAAGGAGTCCTAGGCGAGGAGCATGGGAGAGGGCTTTTTAGACTCGGAATTCTCGGCACTTAGAAACTTTAGGATTTATTCTCGACAAGTTCGGTTTCTATGACTGGCACTCAATTACTAGACGAACTCGCCCAGGCAGTTCGATCTCTTGTCCAGCTCTATCAATTGAACTACGTTCGGCTTGATCCTCGAAAGGGGTACGTAGGCAGCCTTTAACAAGGTTCAGTCCGAAATCAATCAAAAACCTTTTTTGTATATTTTTTGTCTTTTGTTATCGAGCTGCGACTTAACTAGGTTTGAGCTTTTAGGCCGCTAGAACTAGGTAACTCGCTGACAGCCTTTGCGGCCAAAGCTTTTATGATCTCTTGTAATGATCGCAATGCTCTTACGCAGATTCGAAATAAGATCTACTGTTCTCTCTAAACTCGTTTGTTATCTTTTCACGATTTCCACATGTATTTGGTCACTTGTCGTTGGCTCTCGCAGAGATCCGGGACCTCTGGGAAATTAGGGTTTTCTTAGTTTCCTAATTTAAACGTAAATCGACAGTGCGAATTTTGGTTCCCACAGTTTGGTGCTAGAAGGAGGGGGGTTACGGATTACTCTTACTCATGGCCACAAAACGCTTGATCGAAACTATGTCTGGATATATGAAGGACAAACTCGCAGCACTGACTGCTCCTATGTTCAACAAAATTGAAAGCCTTGCTGCGATCTTCCGCCACAGGAAGAGCACTAAGACAAGCTTGCGATTTCTCTTTCTAAACGTAAAGGGAAACGATAAATCTTATCAAACCCCGTAAGTTCGGCTCATTACCGAACAAAAGAAATCTCGAGGTGTAAGGGTTTTACCAAAACACGTTTTCCGTTGACATTTCGGAAGGATAAAACTTGTTCTCCCAAAAACCGCTGAAAAACCCCTAGGTTAATCGCGGAAAAAGGAAACACAACAAAACGATTACCTAGCTCGGTCGCTACGTAGCGACTGAGCACGCACAGGTTGTGTAGAAACCCGTAAAAAAAAAAAAAAAAAAAAAAAAAAAAAAAAAAAAATTATTATTTAGTGGTCGTACCGCGGGCAATGGATGGTCGAAGAATTAATCATGGGTGAACCATAAGCTGCTGGACCATGGTTAGAAAAGTGTTAGATTGATCAGAAGGATGGTTTGGAAGCATAACATTTTTGGAAGCACGACGGTTTAGAAGCTCGACGTTTCAGAAACCCGTCATTTCTTAGCCACTAAGTTTTCCGCAAAACTTAATGGTTATCACCAGAATATCATTTGGAAGATTTTATAAATTGGAAGCAGGACGGGAGTTAAGCAGGACGGGAAGTAAGCACGACGGGATCGAAGCACGACGGGAAAACCCGAAGTTTGGCGAAAACTCTAATTTTGGTATTATCGATTTTTCGAGGAAGCCGGAGGCTCGGGAAATATTTTCCATCAAGGTCAGGATTCACTTGGAGTTTATTAAAAAATTTCATCTCATCAGAACGGGCGTAGAAAAATATTCGGGATTGATCGCGGGATGAAAATTCACCGGAAGGGTCCAAATCAGTCGAATGGACCGAGAAGCTCGAGCTGGCCTTATCTATGAGATAAGGACGTGATTAAAGTTGCCTGGCATGGTATGTGGCAAGGGAAGCAGGAGGTGTTGAAGCCCAGGAGAGCACAGCATGCTGATTGACACCCAGAAGCACGAGGTGCCGCGAAATCTGCGATCGGAGCATGCTGAGCGACATGTGTGCGCTGAGTGTCAATCTGGATGAAGTCAGGCCGTGGATCAGACATCTGGAGGGCATGGTGTCACTCTGCATGATGTCCTGGTCATGCCATCAGACATGTGGAGCACGAGGTGTCGCGACGCATGCGTCCGGAGCCATGCGAAGCGACATACGGGCTGCCACACGGCTTGTTTCTGATTGGTTGCTGCATCCTATATAAACCCCACGACCCCAGCTCATTTCAAACCATCCAGCACACCTGAAACTCAGAGAAAAAGTGAGAGAGAAAGCTAGAGAAAGAAAGTTCGAGTTTCGATCGTTTTCGAGTCTTTTCGGCAGTTTTCGAGAACAGTTATTCTACTCGATTCGAGTCTACATCTAAGAGAGGTTCTGCTCGACTCAAGATCAGTTCAGAAGTGGGTCTACTTGTGAAGGTCAAGAAAGGGTTCGGAACGCAGAAGACGGATTCGGGGTCAAGGCCACAGTCAACCAAAAACAGTGAGTTATAATCAATTGTTTGCTAAGCTGTTTTTATGCAGGTTCCCATTACTTGGAAGTTGGATCATGGCAGGAGGCCAGGTCTAAACTAAGTAATGGTTTGATTAGTTGATAGTAATGGTTAGGTTGATAGCATGCTTAGTTATTACTTGAGAACCGTAGTAGCATGCTAATGGTTAGGTTGATTGGTTAGCAATTTCTGATTGCTTAGATGATATCGCTAGGTTGCGGATAGTTAGATATTCTGGAATTAGTCTTTATGCTAGATTCTAGAATATATTTGATTGTGTTTGGTAGTGATGATTGTGTGAAACCTTGGTTATATTACCGGGTTTTGGTATTTGTTATGTACTGGCCGACAGCATTGTGTAACCCACATTGCTAGGCATGTGTAGGGGTGAGTTAGTGTTCCTTCAGACCTCGTACCCAGCGGGTTCAAGGAAACCCCTTATTCGCTGGATCGGGAAGACTCAGAGAGACGGGGTCATGGCCTATGGCTGAGTGATTACACGACGGTGTAATGTGGCAGTGACCCGATGGACTGTGGGCTGTCGCGCGGTGACCCGAATGACTGTGGGCCGCGGTCGGTTGAAAGTTCCTTCTTCCTGGCCTGTGTGGTGGGAAGTTAGGATATTGCCGATAGTGAAGGGGGAACCTAACGTCACCGGGGCCCGAGTTATATATATATATATATATATATATATATTTTATAAAGGGATTTGGTAAACCCTAGTTTATTGGGATATCGATTTACAAAGACTATATTATAGTATCGATATTTTACTCGTATTATTTTACTACGGGTTTTAGATTTTATATTATTGCTGCTATTCATGATTTATGCTATTAGGTGAACCTCTCGCTTTAGATTGTTTGGGGTTGGGATAGCGAGGGGTTGTATTTGTTAGTTGGGGATTGTAACTCACTGAGTAATGCTAGATTACTCACCCCTCACTCGTTGTTGTTTTCAGGTGGCCAGTAGTTTGTAGCGGTCGCGGGAAGCTAGGCAGGCTGGTATAGATTTTGCATCTTTTTGCTTGCGACGTTTTCAGACTATAAGTATGTATCTTTTGCTCGATGGCATGCCACTACGCTTATAATATTCTGTGTGTTGTGAAACCGAATATGATATAAGATAAATAAATCGGTGTTTTATGTAAATGCCTTGTTGTTTCTGATATTAGCTTTGTCCAAGCTAACACAACGCCAGGTCGGAGTACGGGTTGAGAAGCCTTAGGCTTCGATCTGACGGGACGTGTTAGCGGGTGAACCGGCCAAGTCACGAATTGCACTCTTTGTGACCAGGCTGGAACGCCCCTAACCCGTCATGTAGCGCTCCCGGGCCTTGGTAGAAAGTCAGCCGTCGGTCATGTTCTTGTTTGATTGTTGGCCGGTGGTTCGACCTATACCTAGAACGGTTCGGGGGTGTTACAGAGGTGGTATCAGAGCATGGTTTCGTCCATGCGTGACACAAGTGCTTTCAATGTTTTATCGAGTCAAAAGAGTCGCAAAAAGATGTTTTAGGAAACCAGCCGCTTCCCGCATTAGGTTTAAATAGGAATAGGACTTACCTTTTTATGTTTGTGCAGATGGCTAATCGCGGGATAGGTGATGATGGACGAGATCGGATTTGGGGTGAGGGTAGGGTCTCAACAGGCAGAGGATTGGGTTACAGATCAGAGCAAGAGAATGGAAATGGCGTTAGTGAAATGTTTGGACACGACAGGAGCCCTCTGCAGAGAACAAGATCTTTTCCGGTGTACGGTAACCCGACCAGAGTTACAAGGGAGGCCAGTTTGGCAAACGTTAGTCCAAGTCGTAATTGGGAGCAGAGACATCAGCAAGATCAATCCGCTCAATCAAACCCGAGGACAGATCAGAACCGTGCCACAGAAAGACCACAAGATCAAGGAGCAGAAAACACTTTGAAGCTGTTGCACGATGTGATGACCCAGGCACTTAGTAACCGGAGCACACGTACTGATACCCCTGAAGTTTCCAAGCTGTTATCTACCATGAAGAATATCGGATCCTACAGATACAAGGGAGGATCAGATCCTATTGAAGCTCTCAAGTGGATTACTATGATGGAGAAGAATTTTGAAGCCATGGAGTGCCCAAAAGAATATATGAAGAAGATCGCAGTGTACTATCTTGAAGGAGACGCAACCGGATGGTGGGACAGCATAGAGAGGCAGCGTGGACATACCATCACATCATGGGAATCTTTCAAGGGAGAGTTCGAAAGGAAGTACTTTCCTCCTGAAGCAAAGCATCGGTTGGAGCGTCAGTTTATGAACCTTGTTCAAGGAGATAGGCCAGTGAGGAGTTATGATTCTGAGTTCACAAGGTTGAGGCAACATGTTTTTGATGGACGTGAAGATGAAGGAACGATGATCCGTAACTTCATGTACGGATTAAAGCCGGAGATTGGAAGTCGTTTAGCTGGAAGCAATTTTAACAGCTTATCCGATCTGGTGGAGAAGGCTGTTAATGTTGAGACTGCAGTAGAGACAGAAAAGATGGTTACACAATATTCTGGAAGACACTCCAAGTTCAACCAAGGAGAAAGTTCGAATTACAACAAGGGTCCAAGGTTTAACAAAGGCAAAGGGCGAGGAGGCCAGAGCAATTATCGTGGTAACTCTGGAGTCTGTTACACATGTGGGCAGCCAGGACACATATCAAGGGTCTGTCCCAACAATCAGCGGAACAACCAGCGGGGTAACCAGCAGGGTTATCCACAGATAAGGATCGAGGATGTGACTTGTTTCTCTTGCGGAAAGAAGGGCCATTATGCGTCGTCATGTCCAAACAAGCCAATCCCTGCGACCCCTCTCGCGATCCGAGCTCCTCCTAGCCGTCCAGCAATTGAGCCAGCACCAAAGAAGCAAAACCTAGGAGGTAGGGTTTATGCCTTAGAAATAGAGAACCCTGACAATGCAGGACCTTCCCACGGTCCCATTACAGGTATAGTGGGTGTTCAATCTCCCCTTTTTAGTGTATGGAATTTAGTTAGGATTCTGGTTATATTGCTTGATCGTTAGGTTGCGTGTTTAGAAATATTATGATTGTGATTGTGTGAGTTTTGATTAGTATTATTGTGATTGAGATATTGTGATTGAGATATTGTTGATTGAGTTACTGTGGCAGGAACCATACATGTTGCTGGTAAACCCACTCATGTATTGTTCGACTCGGGGGCAACACATAGCTTTGTGACCCCTGAAGTAGCTGCCCAGTTTTGGGATTGTTTTGTGGTTGACAGGGTAAGCGTGGCAGTCTTGACCCCTGCAGACCGAACCCTTCAAGCGGATCAGCGTATCAAGAATGTTCCATTGGTTATTCAAGAGAAAGAGTTCGTGGCAGATTTGCTAATCGTGCCTTTGGAAGGGTACGAAGTCATCCTTGGAATGGACTGGTTATCGAGATACGAAGTTCAGATTGATTGTGGAAAAGGGAGATTGTTGTTTGGCAGAGGCAAGCGTCCAGAGATGGTATACTATGGAATCAGTCCTAGTATGACCGTGTCACTGATAGCAGCACTGAGAGTTCAAGATTTGTTTCAAGACGGGGAAGTGTATTTGGTAACTTTATCGGTTAGTGGAGAAGCCACTGACGATGAAGTTAAGGTTGAAGACATAGACGTGTACAAGGAGTTTGAGGATGTATTTGCACCGCTAAAGGAATTACCTCCACCTCGGAGTAATCCCTTTACCATTACCTTGGAGCCTGAAGCAAGACCTATTGCCAAGGCACCGTATCGGATGGCACCAGCAGAGTTAGCTGAGCTAAAGAAACAATTGGAAGATCTATTGGAGAAAGGATTCATCCGATCAAGTTCCTCACCTTGGGGAGCTCCTGTTCTATTTGTGAAGAAGAAAGACGGAAGCATGAGGTTGTGTATCGATTACCGCGGTATCAACAACATCACCATCAAAGACAAGTATCCTCTTCCGAGGATAGACGAGCTATTGGATCAACTTAAAGGAGCAAGTTGGTTTTCGAAGATTGATTTGGCATCAGGGTATCATCAAATTCCCATTGCCGAGTCAGATACTCTGAAGACGGCATTTCAGACAAGGTATGGGCAGTACGAGTTCGTGGTTATGCCCTTTGGTCTCACCAACGCCCCTGCAGCTTTCATGCGTTTGATGAATGAAGTGTTTCATGACTACCTCGACAAGTTCGTGATCATCTTCATCGACGACATCTTGGTGTACTCGAGAAGCGAGGAGGAGCACAAAGAGAATCTGAGACTAGTTATGGAGAGGTTGCGAGACCAGAAGCTATTTGCCAAGTTCAGTAAGTGTTCGTTTTGGAAGAGAGAGATTGGATTTCTTGGTCATATAGTATCAGGAGAGGGCGTGGCTCCTGATCCAGAGAAGGTCCAAGCCATACGAGAATGGCCTAGACCTACCACAGTGACGGAAGTGAAGAGTTTTCTCGGACTCGCGGGCTATTATCGGAAGTTTGTTAAGGACTTTTCCTCCATTGCAAAGCCCTTAACTAAACTGACCGGTAAAGGAGTACCTTACCTTTGGGTGGAAGCAACAGAGAATGCATTCAAGACGTTGAAGGAAGCTCTCACCACCGCACCGGTGTTAGCTTTGCCCGAGCAAGGAAAACCTTACACGGTTTACACAGATGCTTCACGAGTTGGGCTGGGTTGTGTTCTTATGCAAGATGGGAGAGTCATTGCATATGCCTCGCGACAACTACGGAAGCATGAAGATAACTACAGCACACACGACTTGGAGTTAGCGGCCGTGGTGTTTGCTTTGCGAATTTGGAGATCATACTTGTACGGGGAAGAAGTGGAGGTATATACAGACCACCAAAGTCTTAAATACCTCTTCACTCAGCCAGATCTCAACCTGCGCCAGCGTAGATGGATGGAGTTTGTAGCTGACTATGACCTAAAGATTCGTTACCATCCTGGTAAAGCGAATGTTGTGGCAGATGCCTTAAGTCGAAGGAAGATGGATTCAGATTTAGAAAAAGAAGTGGAGCTGTTGAATCAAGAGTTGAAGCAAGTGAAGTTGGTGGCTTTGGAAGGGCAGACAAGTGAACCATTGGGAGTACAAGCAGTGAATCAAGCCAGCTTGATTCAGAAGATTCAAGAGGAGCAACTTAAAGACGAGAAGCTACAAAAGATTGCTGAAGAACTCAGAGGGCAAGATGGACCAAATAGTGCTGGCTACTACTTGGCGGATGATGGAACTTTACTTATTAATGGGAGGATCACGGTCCCAAAAGGACAAGGGCTGAGAGATGAGATACTAAGGGTCGCACACCATTCTTTACTTAGTATCCATCCTGGAAGTTCGAAGATGTACCGAGACGTGAGAAGATACTATCATTGGCCGGGCATGAAGAGATTGGTAGCACAATGGGTCGCGCAGTGTGCAACATGCCAGCAAGTCAAAGTGGAGAACCAAGTTCCAGGAGGACTGTTGCAGAATCTTCCGGTACCACAGTGGAAATGGGACTCGATTTCCATGGATTTCATCACCGGTTTACCCACCGCTCCAGGTAGATCGAACAACTCAATCTGGGTGATTGTGGATAGGTTAACCAGGGTCACACACTTGTTATCGATGAGGGATACAGATAAAGTTGAAGTACTGGCCGAGCTGTACATCAACGAAATCGTGAAGTTACATGGAGTACCTTCAGACATCGTCTCAGATCGTGACCCTAGGTTCACCGCAGCATTTTGGGAAGCACTACAGGAAGCCTTGGGGACGAAATTGTTTAGAAGCACGGCGTTTCATCCAGAAACAGATGGCCAAACGGAGAGAACTATTCGGACAATCGAGGACATGCTTCGGATGTGTATTCTCGATTGGGCAGGAAGTTGGGAGAAGCATTTACCGTTGGTTGAGTTCTCATACAACAACAGTTATCATGCGAGCATAGAGATGTCACCTTATGAAGCTTTGTATGGAAGGCCATGCAGAACACCTTTGTGTTGGACGGAAGTAGGAGAAAGAAGAATGTTTGGATCGCCCATTGTTCAGGAGACTACGGTAAAGCTGGAGACGATTAAGACCAACATGAAGAAGGCTCAGGACCGTTAGAAGAAGTACGCAGACCAGTCAAGAAGAGAGGTAACATTTGAGATAGGAGATTGGGTCTATTTGAAGGTTACAGCACAGAAAGGAAAGGACAGATTTGGCAAGGTTGGAAAACTCGCGGTCAGGTTCATTGGTCCGTACAAGATCATCGGTAGAGTTGGTGAGGTAGCTTACCGTTTGGATCTGCCGGAAGATATGCATCTACATCCGGTGTTCCATGTCTCCATGCTTCGGAGACATATACGAGATCCAAGTGCTGTAGAGCCCGAGAGAATCGAGGAGCTTAGGTCAGATCTTACATATCCAGAAGGACCAATCCGATTGGGAGAAAGGCGTATTAGAAGACTGAAGAATCGTGAGATTGCTCAAGTACAAGTTTTCTGGGGGAGACGAAACAGAATTCATGTTACTTGGGAGGATGAAGAGAGATTTAAAGCCGACCACCCTGAGTTTTTCCAAGAGGATGTTGTGATGGAAGAAGGAGGCCCCTCAGAGGCTTAGAATTCGGGGACGAATTCTGTTAAGGGGGGAAGAATGTAGAAACCCGTAAAAAAAAAAAAAAAAAAAAAAAAAAAAAAAAAAAAAAAATTTATTTAGTGGTCGTACCGCGGGCAATGGATGGTCGAAGAATTAACCATGGGTGAACCATAAGCTGCTGTACCATGGTTAGAAAAGTGTTAGATTGATCAGAAGGATGGTTTGGAAGCATAACATTTTTGGAAGCACGACGGTTTAGAAGCTCGACGTTTCAGAAACCCGTCATTTCTTAGCCACTAAGTTTTCCGCAAAACTTAATGGTTATCACCAGAATATCATTTGGAAGATTTTATAAATTGGAAGCAGGACGGGAGTTAAGCAGGACGGGAAGTAAGCACGACGGGATCGAAGCACGACGGGAAAACCCGAAGTTTGGCGAAAACTCTAATTTTGGTATTATCGATTTTTCGAGGAAGCCGGAGGCTCGGGAAATATTTTCCATCAAGGTCAGGATTCACTTGGAGTTTATTAAAAATTTTCATCTCATCAGAACGGGCGTAGAAAAATATTCGGGATTGATCGCGGGACGAAAATTCACCGGAAGGGTCGAAATCAGTCGAATGGACCGAGAAGCTCGAGCTGGCCTTATCTATGAGATAAGGACGTGATTTAAGTTTCCTGGCATGGTATGTGGCAAGGGAAGCAGGAGGTGTTGAAGCCCAGGAGAGCACAGCATGCTGATTGACACCCAGAAGCACGAGGTGCCGCGAAACCTGCGATCGGAGCATGCTGAGCGACATGTGTGCGCTGAGTGTCAATCTGGATGAAGTCAGGCCGTGGATCAGACATCTGGAGGGCATGGTGTCACTCTGCATGATGTCCTGGTCATGCCATCAGACATGTGGAACACGAGGTGTCGCGACGCATGCGTCCGGAGCCATGCGAAGCGACACACGGGCTGCCACACGGCTTGTTTCTGATTGGTTGCTGCATCCTATATAAACCCCACGACCCCAGCTCATTTCAAACCATCCAGCACACCTGAAACTCAGAGAAAAAGTGAGAGAGAAAGCTAGAGAAAGAAAGTTCGAGTTTCGATCGTTTTCGAGTCTTTTCGGCAGTTTTCGAGAACAGTTATTCTACTCGATTCGAGTCTACATCTAAGAGAGGTTCTGCTCGACTCAAGATCAGTTCAGAAGTGGGTCTACTTGTGAAGGTCAAGAAAGGGTTCGGAACGCAGAAGACGGATTCGGGGTCAAGGCCACAGTCAACCAAAAACAGTGAGTTATAATCAATTGTTTGCTAAGCTGTTTTTATGCAGGTTCCCATTACTTGGAAGTTGGATCATGGCAGGAGGCCGGGTCTAAACTAAGTAATGGTTTGATTAGTTGATAGTAATGGTTAGGTTGATAGCATGCTTAGTTATTACTTGAGAACCGTAGTAGCATGCTAATGGTTAGGTTGATTGGTTAGCAATTTCTGATTGCTTAGATGATATCGCTAGGTTGCGGATAGTTAGATATTCTGGAATTAGTCTTTATGCTAGATTCTAGAATATATTTGATTGTGTTTGGTAGTGATGATTGTGTGAAACCTTGGTTATATTACCGGGTTTTGGTATTTGTTATGTACTGGCCGACAGCATTGTGTAACCCACATTGCTAGGCATGTGTAGGGGTGAGTTAGTGTTCCTTCAGACCTCGTACCCAGCGGGTTCAAGGAAACCCCTTATTCGCTGGATCGGGAAGACTCAGAGAGACGGGGTCATGGCCTATGGCTGAGTGATTACACGACGGTGTAATGTGGCAGTGACCCGATGGACTGTGGGCTGTCGCGCGGTGACCCGAATGACTGTGGGCCGCGGTCGGTTGAAAGTTCCTTCTTCCTGGCCTGTGTGGTGGGAAGTTAGGATATTGCCGATAGTGAAGGGGGAACCTAACGTCACCGGGGCCCGAGTTATATATATATATATATTTTATAAAGGGATTTGGTAAACCCTAGTTTATTGGGATATCGATTTACAAAGACTATATTATAGTATCGATATTTTACTCGTATTATTTTACTACGGGTTTTAGATTTTATATTATTGCTGCTATTCATGATTTATGCTATTAGGTGAACCTCTCGCTTTAGATTGTTTGGGGTTGGGATAGCGAGGGGTTGTATTTGTTAGTTGGGGATTGTAACTCACTGAGTAATGCTAGATTACTCACCCCTCACTCGTTGTTGTTTTCAGGTGGCCAGTAGTTTGTAGCGGTCGCGGGAAGCTAGGCAGGCTGGTGTAGATTTTGCATCTTTTTGCTTGCGACGTTTTCAGACTATAAGTATGTATCTTTTGCTCGATGGCATGCCACTACGCTTATAATATTCTGTGTGTTGTGAAACCGAATATGATATAAGATAAATAAATCGGTGTTTTATGTAAATGCCTTGTTGTTTCTGATATTAGCTTTGTCCAAGCTAACACAACGCCAGGTCGGAGTACGGGTTGAGAAGCCTTAGGCTTCGATCTGACGGGACGTGTTAGCGGGTGAACCGGCCAAGTCACGAATTGCACTCTTTGTGACCAGGCTGGAACGCCCCTAACCCGTCATGTAGCGCTCCCGGGCCTTGGTAGAAAGTCAGCCGTCGGTCATGTTCTTGTTTGATTGTTGGCCGGTGGTTCGACCTATACCTAGAACGGTTCGGGGGTGTTACAGGTTGCTCAGTCGCTACGTAGCGACCGAGCACGCACACTGCTCGGTCGCTACGTAGCGACCGAGCACGCACACTGCTCGGTCGCTACGTAGCGACCGAGCACGCACACGCTGCTCGGTCGCTACGTAGCGACCGAGCACGCACACTGCTCGGTCGCTACGTAGCGACCAAGCACGCACACTGCTCGGTCGCTACGTAGCGACCGAGCACGCACACCGCTCGGTCACAACGTAGCGATCGAGCACGCACACCGCTCGGTCGCTACGTAGCGACCGAGCACGCACACCGCTCGGTCGCTACATAGCGACCGAGCACACACTGCTCGGTCACTACGTAGCGACCGAGGACGCACACCGCTCGGTCACTACGTAGCGACCGAGCACGCACACTGCTCGATCGCTACGTAGCGACCGAGCTCAAGCCAGCTCTCCACTCGCTACGTAGGGACCGGTAAGGCCTCAGAAAGGTCCTCCTTTGGGTTCTCTTGTGAATCCTCATCGCCACGCTTTTCGTTTCGTCTTAATCGGAGTTTTCGTTGAGATTTTACGACGAAAACAAGTAGGACCCTTCCTGGCTTGCTTCCACTCGCTACGTAGCGACCTGTCTGGCCGTCAGTCGCTACATAGCGACCTGTAAGGCCTCAGAAAGGTGCTCCTTTGGGTTCTCTTGTGAATCCTCATCGCCACGCTTTTCGTTTCGTCTTAACCGGAGTTTCCGTTGAGATTTTACGACGAAAACAAGTAGGACCCTTCCTGGCTTGCTTCCACTCGCTACGTAGCGACCTGTCAGGCCGTCAGTCGCTACATAGCGACCTGTAAGGCCTCAGAAAGGTCCTCCTTTGGGTTCTATTGTGAATCCTCATCGCCACGCTTTTTGTTTCGTCTCAATCGGAGTTTCCGTTGAGATTTTACGACGAAAACAAGTAGGACTCTTCCTGGCTTGCTTCCACTCGCTACGTAGCGACCTGTCAGGCCGTCAGTCGCTACATAGCGACCTGTAAGGCCTCAGAAAGGTCCTCCTTTGGGTTCTCTTTTGAATCCTCATCGAAACGCTTTTCGTTTCGACTCAATCGGAGTTTCCGTTGAGATTTTACGACAAAAACAAGTAGGACTCTTCTTGGCCTGCTTCCACTCGCTACGTAGCGATCTGTCAGGCCGTCAGTCGCTACGTAGTGACCTGTAAGGCCTCAGAAAGGTCCTCCTTTGGGTTTTCTTTTGAATTCTCATCGAAACGCTTTTCGTTTCGTCTCAATCGGAGTTTCCGTTGAGATTTTACGACGAAAACAAGTAGGACGCTTCTCGGCTTGCTTCCACTCGCTACGTAGCGACCTGTCCGACTGTCAGTCGCTACGTAGCGACCTGTAAGGCCTCAGAAAGGTCCTCCTTTAGGTTGTCTTTTGAATCCTCGTCGAAACGCTTTTCGTTTCGTCTCAATCGGAGTTTCCGTTGAGATTTTACGAAGAAAACAAGTAGGACTCTTCTCGGCTTGCTTCCACTCGCTACATAGCGACTTGTCAGACTGTCAGTCGCTACATAGCGACCTGTAAGGCCTCAAAAAGCTCCTCCTTTGTGTTCTCTTTTAAATCCCGATCAAAACGCTTTTCGTTTCGTCTCAATCGGAGTTTCCATCGAGATTTTACTACAAAAAAAATAAGACTCGTCTAAACTCATTCGCTTGCTCCTACTCGCCCTTACCTCCAGCTTTGTATTCTCCTTCAAATCTCGATCGAAACGTCTCTTGTTTCTATCGGAGTTACCATTGAAACTTTACGATAAAAAAAAAAAACAAAAACCGCAAAAACTTGTTTTCTCGCATGGATTCAGATTAATTGTATAAAACGGCAACGGTTAACTCAACATCTTAGCCGCCTTAACTATACGATTACGTTGAACCTTTTTACAAAAATCGACGTCTTATCTAAGGAGAAGATAACAGTCAAGTTCGGAAGATAAATATCAAGTTTCAAAGGATAAACACCAATATCGGAAATGGCGAACATACACGAGAAGAGGAAAGGGAAATGAGCAAGCAAAACTGAGAAGAAACAAAACTGCATCTTCGAGAGAACTAAGGTATTTCCGACTTGAAATTTTTGAAATCAGACTTGGAATTTTCGTAGGAAATTACTTTGAGGCTGCCATAGAACTTTAGGGAACGTAAAACCTAGGCGGATAGTCTAGCGAACTAAGTTTTAAGCGATTTTTCCTGTCTCGGTATATTGTTCCATAATTGTTCATCCAGATCTTGCAAACCAATCTAAACCCTCCGAAAGTCGAGAAACGATCGCCACGCATATCAAGCTCGCTTCCTAAAGAGAGAAAAAGTTAGAGACATGAACGTCATCTTAAAACCGATTCATTTCTGGCAATTTTCTCGGAACCGACCTATCCCAAGTCGTCAACTTGGAAACAACCAAATCACAGTCCAAGTGTCGTCTATAAATCGTCCCGAATTATCGATCATTCCAAACATCAGAAGAAGAAACGTACACAACCCTTCAAAGTTACGGTTCAACCGTTTTCTTTCGTAAAAAAAGGGGGGGAGTAGGTACGTATACTATACTGGTATACTCCCAAACTTCAAAAACTTCTGCAAATCGTCAAGAATAGGCAAACGACAATCTTAATATTCGTCTAAACGCTAGCAACATATCCAGACGATCATGAACATAATCTCAAAAACTATACATCATTTCTTGTCGCAATCATGCGTATAGAAAACTCGTACCAATATCAAACTGAAACTCGACGATTAGCCAAAGTATTGAAGCTTTTTCCGGCTTCAGAAAGCTAGTTTCGTTTTAAAATTTTTTTACGAGAAATCTTCAATAACCAAAGAATTTCTTTCAGTTTCCGTTGTACCATGTAAGTCACGGAAAAGCATCGAAAACATTTGTGACGAAGAAAACTCGAGAATAGATGTAGCATCGTGCACGTTAAAAGGAGCACTTTCCTCCCGATGGTTAGCTAGATCCACCTCTGGATGACCAATTCATTCAAGAAACAAATGTGTCATGAGAATCCTCTCAAAAAACCTATGAAAAACGTTCTGCGACTAGATCGTATTGAAATAAACTTCGGTAACACTCCATGAGTAACTCCAAGCAACTTTCACCTAAGATCAAAATCACAGCAGGAACGTTTCTTGTAAAACCCGCAGAAACAACGCTACTTTGACATATGTATACATATCAATGATTTACAACCTTCGTAAAACCGGTTATATGATATGATAAATTATCGTATAGCCACAGTCGGAAATCATATGATAAATTTTCCGTAACGAAACTAAGTCCTAACAACCAAACGGTTAACGGAAAATCTAAACTTTTCGAAAATTGACCAAGTTCAATACACTCCTTCAAGCCCGCAACGTTTTAACCATAATACGCGGCATGTAAGGAAAAATTCATAACAAAGCTCCTAGAGCTATACGAAACATCCTAAAGAATCCACGAAATAGATCTCGGAAGGCCAACACTTCACAAAACACTATGAAAACGCCTGTTCCCATTTACATGTCACCTCAGTCATAATTCCTCGATCGCAAATAAAACTATTAGCATCCAAACAGGAACAACAATTTTGGCTGCAAACATTCGTAGTCAAACCAGAATGTTTCTCAAACGCAGGTCTAAGACTAAACCTTCGCAACATCGCGAAACATCTACAAATTCGCGAACATTTCAAGCCTGAAACGCGGCATACGAAAGAATAACAAATCTTCAGCATCGCGAGACGTCGCAAACGCCTGAAGATTCGTTCTTCGACGAAATTTCCTTCCTCGATAAAAACATTTTCTTGGAAGACCAGACAGTCATATGCACTAACATCTTCTCAAAACATATCCTTCGTGAAGACTCGAAACGGTATTTTTTACCATTAAGTTTGTTGCTGATCACAACAAACTCTCAACGTCCTAAACAGACTTAGCCATCACGTAGAGATGACTCTCGTACATCCGACACAAGGATAATAGCGCTATAAAAGAAATCCGAAATTTTGGTCCAGCACTTCCGATCTCCGGAGAGATGCTCGATTCCAACCATACAAGTCGTATAGGCCGAGAACCTATTGCGGACTTTAAATCGGTATGGAATCAGGATGAAACTGAAACGGGATACGTAAGTCGAATTAGTCATCGCACCCTCTAAAACCAGGAGTAAACCTAGGTCTTGCCATAAACCCAGCGCACTGGTCTCTAACATCTCTAGGCATAGTATCAAACACCCTGATACGAGATCCCAAAATTTGTCTCTTTGCCAATATTCGAACGTCTTCAGAAAATCCCGTAAGTTTACACACTGCGGAAAACTCTCGAAACAGATTATGGATATGGCAATTCACACAGAGTTAGATTACGAGACGACAACTCGTAGTCTTCCCTCTACACCCATACAAAATGCCATCGGCAGCAACACGCCTTATAACCGCTACATAAAAACTAGACCATAAAGGTCCTACTGAAAAAACTAATCATAAGAACCTTAACTCCAAGACGAACTACGAAAGGCTTGATCCCTTCAACAAGGGTACGTAGGCAGCCGTCATAAGGCGCAGCCCCAATCTTACCCCGTTTCTACTTTTAGGAGAGCGAGAAGATCACTTACCACAGACCTTTTCAACCATTAATTTCGCCTAACTCACCTAACTTGCCTAACTTGCCAAGCCACTCGCTAGAACCTCACGCTAGAAGCTCATGGTTCTAACGAGCTGGGGGGCTAACTGTTGGGGTCAAAATCGGTCACGACGGAATCAATGTCTGAAAGTCCGTAAAAATCGGAATAAATGTTTTTACGAAAAGCAATCTTCGTAAAGATATCTTTACGAAGAGCCTTGCAGTAAAATCTCGTCCAAAATCGAACCACTAAATACCAGTTGTCCGAAGGCAACGGACATGTATCCAAATCGGCCGCGGACAAGCTCGAGTATGGAAATCAGACCGCAGACAAGCCAAGCTCGATCGATACGCGGCGACCAAGCATGCACACAGCTCGGTCGCTACGTAGCGACCGAGCGTCCGTCTCGCTCGGTCGCTACGTAGCGACCGAGCGTCCGTCTCGCTCGGTCGCTACGTAGCGACCAAGCCCAGCGACCGAGCGTCCGTCTCGCTTGGTCGCTACGTAGCGACCGAGTCCGAGCCAAGCTCGGTCGCTACGTAGCGACCGAGCGTCCGTCTCGCTCGGTCGCTATGTAGCGACCGGGCTCGAGCCAAAGTTCGGTCGCTGCATAGCGACCGATCTCTTCCAAACATCGGTATGACACCATTCCATGCATTCTCGTCAAACCTTCAAATGCTATCTCCCGAAGACCGTAGCGAGCTCAGTCTATGTTTTCCGCTATTCTAAATCATCGATCAAACTTTGCGGATTAGAAACCGCGGAAAGTTCTTTCTTTGTTGAAAGAAATCGTAGTAAACTCTTCGAGTCGGAAGACGGCCAAAGGGACCTAAAACACGACTCGAGGCCCATCCTGCGATTTCTTAACCAAAAGCCCGTAAACCACAGCCCGGTTTACGCTTGGTCCACAAGGAAGGATAAATGTCAAGTTTCCGCGGATAAATACGGAAGTTTTGTAGATAATTGTGAAAATCGGGAAAAATGGAATATTTCCATTTTTATGCTATGATGGCTTAAGGGCAGAAGAGTAAAAGCGTAAACCGACCTTGGAGCTAGTATATAAGGAGTCCTAGGCGAGGAGCATGGGAGAAAGCTTTTTAGACTCGGAATTCTCGGCACTTAGAAAATTTAGGCTTTATTCTCGACAAGTTCGGTTTCTATGACTGGCACTCAATTACTAGACAAACTCGCCCAGGCAGTTCGATCTCTTGTCCAGCTCTATCAATTGAACTACGTTTGGCTTGATCCTCGAAAGGGGTACGTAGGCAGCCTTTAACAAGGTTCAGTCCGAAATCAATCAAAAACCTTTTTTGTATCTTTTTCGTCTTTTGTTATCGAGCTGCGACTTAACTAGGTTTGAGCTTTTAGGCCGCTAGAACTAGGTAACTCGCTGACAGCCTTTGCAGCCAAAGCTTTTATGATCTCTTGTAATGATCGCAATGCTCTTACGCAGATTCAAAATAAGATCTACTGTTCTCTCTAAACTCGTTTGTTATCATTTCACGATTTCCACATGTATTTGGTCACTTGTCATTGGCTCTCGCAGAGATCCGGGACCTCTGGGAAATTAGGGTTTTCTTAGTTTCCTAATTTAAACTTAAATCGACAGTGTGAATTTCGGTTCCCACACTAGAGCATATAGCTCTTTATCATAGGTGGGGTAATTGAGGGCGGCTCCACTCAATTTCTCACTGAAGAAGGCCACTGGCCGGCCTCCTTGGGTCAGTACGGCTCCTATCCCTGTCCCTGAAGCATCACACTCAATCTCAAAAGGTTTATCAAAGTTAGGAAGAGTTAGAACCGGTGCATTTGTCAAGCTATATTTAAGCCTGTTGAAAGAGTCCTCTTGGGCAGGGCCCCAAGCAAAGGTTACATTCTTCTTGATCACGGAGGTCATTGGGGCGGCAATGGTACTGAAGTCCTTCACAAATCGTCGATAGAAACTGGCCAGTCCATGGAAGCTGCGGATATGTCCGATCGTGGTCGGAGTCGGCCAGTCTTGTATCGCCTTGATCTTCTCCTCATCAACCTTCAGTCCCTGTGAACTCACAACAAAGCCTAAAAATACCAACTGATCAGTGCAGAATACACATTTCTTAAGGTTAGCATAAAGGCCTTCTTGCCTTAAGGCTTTCAAAACCTGTTCTAGGTGTCCCATGTGTTCAGTTAAAGACCTGCTGTAAATCAAGATATCATCAAAGTATACAACCACGAATTTACCAATGTAAGGTCGGAGGACCTCATTCATGAGTCTCATGAAAGTACTAGGGGCGTTGGTAAGGCCAAACGGCATCACCAGCCACTCGTATAGACCTTGCTTGGTCTTGAAGGCGGTTTTCCACTCATCTCCTTCCTTCATGCGGACTTGATGGTATCCACTCCTGAGATCAATCTTAGAAAACACAACAGACCCACTCAGTTCATTCAACATATCATCTAATCTGGGTATAGGGTACCGATATTTGATGGTTATGTTGTTGATGGCTCGGCAGTCCACACACATGCGCCACGTCCCATCCTTCTTAGGCACTAGTAGGACCGGGACCGCACAGGGACTAAGGCTCTCGCGGATGTAGCCTTTGTCCATGAGATCTTGGACCTGCCGTTCCAGCTCCTTAGCTTCCTCAGGGTTGACACGGTAAGCAGCTCGGTTTGGTAGTGGCGCGCTGGGTACAAGGTCGATCTGATGTTCTATGCCATGGACAGAGGGTAAACCGGCTGGAATATCATCAGGAAAGACATCCTTGTAACGTCCCATGAGGTCTTGTACTACGTCCGGTACTTCAGGAGCTTTTAAACCTGCAAAATAACCTTCCTTAAAGATCATTAGTAGCACCTATGTCTGACGTTGTAATGATTTAAGCACTTGTTCGGAAGTCATGTAAAGGTTAGTGTTACTTACCTGGCCGGACTGCGTCATGGCCTTTTGCATATCATGAACTTCTTGAGGGCTGAGAGGTGCTAGGCTGTGCTTCCTGTTGTTGTGGACCAAACTATAGATGTTGGTGCGTCCATGGTGAAGAGTCTCCTTGTCAAACTGCCACGGCCTTCCTAGAAGTATATGGCCGGCTTGCATGGGCACAACATCACACTTGACCTGGTCTTGGTACTTGCCAATACTGAAGGACACAACAACTTGTTCGGCAATCTTGAGCTCAGTCTCATCATTGAGACATTTGAGACGGTATGGCCGAGGATGGGCAGTTTTGACCAACCCTAGCTTATCAACAAGATACTTGCTAGCCACGTTAGTACAAGATCCGCCATCTATGATCAAACTACATACCTTGTGATCAACACTACATCTTGTGTGAAAGATGTTCTCCCGCTGGATGGTCTCTCGATCAAAGAGGGTGCTAAGAGCTCTCCGGGTCACTAGCAGCTCGCCTGTCTCCGGGTAGTCGGTTACTTCTTCATCAGAGATCACTGCCGCGGCCTCTGCCTCATCTTGGGATTCATACTCGCCATCCCCCTTTAGGACCATCACTCGTTTGTTTGGACAATCCCGAGCGTAGTGGCCCTTCCACTGACACTTATAACAAATGATGTCACGGGTACGCAACATTGGGCTTGAGTCTTACCCTGCTCCGGCTTGGATGCATTCGACGATTCAGTCTGGTTTGTCTTGAATCGGCTCTCAATCTCAATCGTCTTGCCCTTGTCGCCTTGCTTTGAGCCCGGTTGAGTCCACGCAGGTTTGCTGCGGTTGGTGCTGGCCGTCTTGCGCTTGATGTGCTGCTCGGCTTGCGTAGCAAAGTGCAACAGGTCGTTGAAGTCTTCATACTGTTGCCTCTCCACCTTGCGGGCAATGCGGTCTTGCAACCCTTCCAGAAATTGGGACATCATTGTCTCTTCGGGCTCGTCGGTCTCAAGCTTATTCCTAAGTGCCTCGAACTCCTCAAAGTACTCCTCCACAGTCTTAGTTCCCTGCGTAAGTTTACGAAAACGTTTTAGTACATCACGCTGGTAGTAAGATGGAATGTACCTCGCGCGAAGCTTGGTCCGCATCTCGGTCCAATTACGCGCTCTCCACACTGGCCCGGACTTAGCAACGTCTCGATCCCACCACGAAAGAGCATTGTCCGTCAGCTGGGCTGCTGCTAGGGCGACCTTCTTGGCCTCACTATATTGGTAATAGTCGAAGATGTACTCCATGCGTTTATCCCACACGATGTAGGCATCCGGATCAACCTTGCCGGCAAACGTTGGGGGTGAAGCTTAAGCGCCTTGCCTCCCAACCAGGCTCTTCCTCCTCTCGGTCTCGACCTCCTCTATGGTCGCGGCCTCCTCCTACTTGGGCCCGGGGTCCTCGCGCGTTCCTCCTACCTCCCCGGTTCGGCCTCTCCTCGTCCTGACTGCGCATATCATCAGTACTGTCCGCGTCCGAGTCAGTGTCATGCGGGTCCGGCAGATGCCTTCCTGGTGGTCGAGGTCCGTTGGGCCTGCCTCCCTGTCGTAGCTGAGCAAGCTCGGCGGTGATAGTCCTAAGGCTCGCCCTCAGTTCTTCATTGTCAGCTAGGAGCTGAGCGTTTATGGCCGCTTGGTCTTGACCTACATCTCCCATGGTTCTCTGAAAAGATACTCAAGAAAGATTAAAAGGCAAGAGGGGGGGTTAAATAGTTGCTTGGGTCGGATACTTGGAGTATCGACCAAGACTAGGAGTGAATGCAAAAAGTTAAGACAAAATCGAATCTAGTTTGAAAAAGGAAAGAGGAATATTTTTTTTTTTATTTTCGAAAACTTGGAAAGAAAGTAAAACTACTTAAATTTTTTTTTTTTTAAATGTAAAAATCGAAAACTTGGAGAACAAACCGAAAATTTAAAAATAAGGAAAGTAAATATTTTGTTTTGAATGTGACGGCTAGGGTTCAGAAAGAACTGAGTTTTGCAGGAAACTTCAGCTCTAATACCAAAATGTTGTAGGCACGGGTCGGAGGGTCGAACGGATGGACGGACGGACGGACGGATGGCCGTTCCACGGTTCAGCCTTGCCTCAGATGGATGGTACCGGCCGGCTCGTCTCTTGCTTGTGATCGAACCTGTAACAGATATGAACTTTTAGTGAGTTTTCAATAGGAACAAGAACAGAAACAAGATATGATTCTTTTGGTTTTTATGGATTGGATGAATGAAATCTAAAACAAAAGATAAAGAAAAGAGTAGATTGGCGGATGTGATCTGCTGCTGGACGTATGTCTCTCTCAACAAGATGCCTAGGTCGGTTAGGAAGATAGATATGGATCCGGCTCTTGCTGGACGTATGTCTCTCTCAAGATTCGGACAAGGATTGGAATGGATCGATGGACGCCACAAAGAACAATGGATCGGCTCTTTGATATGTCACACGGCTGCTCTCAATGGTTTCGCACAACTGAAAGACTTAGGGTTTCTTTGCTAAAGCAAAAACGATTTCATAAAAGACTTTGCCGAAAAGTTGGCAACTACAAGGGTTTAAATAGATGTTCCTTACTGGACTTTAAAGATAAAAAGGGCCTAGACAAATGGCCAAAGTCTTAACCGAAATAAAATAAAGAAAACAATAGACCGGTCGCGGTTTGAGATGTCCGGATCAGAACTCATAGTATGCTTGCTTGTTGCCTCATTAAAACCTTTCGGGAAAACCCAGTGGGACAAAACCTCGATAAGGAAAAAGAGTACAACACATACTACTCCTTCTGATGGTCGGCTATATCTCTGAACCGGAAGCAAGTTGGTTGGATGGATTGAGTATGAAGGTGGAAATGATCAGGCCGGCTTCATTCTGGCCGATGGAGGAGAACTGGCTCGAATGGAAAGGGTCTGGAACCTCTAGTGGTTCACCGTTGTCTTCCAACTTCAAGTCAGACAACTCCTGGATCAATAGTTGCTTGAACCCGGTTTGTTCCTGTGCAAGCAACTCCTGGACAGCTTTGGCAAATCCAGCTCTTATAACTCTTGAACCGGACCTTGTGGTAGGACCTTTGCGGATAATGGGTACTACAACACAAACAGTCCACGGGAAGGGCCAGCATGCTTAGTCCAAGGACCAACAAGCTGATATGTGTACTGATGGACAGCCACGGACGTCCTGTGTGTGTGCTGACGGACACACACAGACACGAACAGACAGCCACATACGTCCTGTGTGTGCTGACGGACAGACACGTACGTCCTGTGTGCGCTGGCGGACACTCACGGAAGTCCTGTGTGTACTGAACAGACAACACACGTGGGCCAAAATCATCCAAACAGTCCAGGGGAAGGGCCAGCATGCTGAGTCCAAGGACCAACGTGCTGATATGTGTACTGATGGACAGCCACGGACGTCCTGTGTGTGCTGACGGACACACGCGGACACACACGGACACACACACACAGCCACAGACGTCCAATGTGTGCTGACGGACACACACGGACAGCCACAGACGTCCTGTGTGTGCTGACGGACAGCCACAGACAGCCACGGACGACCTGTGTGTGCTAGCGGACACCCACGGACGTCCTGTGTGTACTGAACAAACAGCCCACGTGGGACAAAATCACCCAAACAGTCCACGGGAAGGGCCAGCATGCTGAGTCCAAGGACCAACGTGCTGATATGTGTACAAATGGACAGCCACGGACGTCCTGTGTGCTGACGGACACACACAGACAGCCCCGGACGTCCTGTTTGTGCTGACGGACACACACAGGCATTATGTGTGTGCTGACGGACACACACGGACGTCCTGTGTGTGCTGACAGACACCCACGGACGTCCTGTGTGTACTGAACAGACAGCCCACATGGCCAAAATCATCCAAACAGTCCATGGGAAGGGCCAGCGTGCTGATATATGTACTGATGGACAGCCACGGACGTCCTGTGTGTGCTGGCGGACAGACACGGACACACACGGACAGCCACAGACGTCCTGTTTGTGCTGACCGACACACACGGACGTTCTGTGTGTGCTGACGGACCACCCACGGACGTCCTGTGTGTACTGAACAGACAGCCCACATGGGCCTAAATCACCCAAACAGTCCACGGGAAGGGCCAGCGTGCTGAGTCAAAGGACCAACGTGCTGATATGTGTACTGATGGACAGCCACAAACGGCCTGTGTGTGTGATGATGGACACACAGACAGCCAGCCACACGTCCTGTGTGTGTGACGGACACCCACGACAGCCACAAACGTCCTGTGTGTGCTGGCGGACACCCACGGACGTCATGTGTGTACTGAACAGACAGCCCACATGGGCCAAAATCACCCGAACAGTCCACGGGAAGGGCCAGCGTGCTGAGTCCAAGGACCAGTGTGCTGATATGTGTACTAATGGACAGCCACATACATCCTGTGTGTGTGGACGGACACACACAGACACGAACGGACAGCCACAGACGTCCTGTGTGTGCTGATGGACAGCCACAGACGTCATGTG
>NW_022610947.1:0-65000 GCF_000309985.2 Brassica rapa
ACAGGCACTGATGTCCTGTGTCTGCTGGCGGACACCCACGGACGTCCTGTGTTACTGAACAGACAGCCCACGTGGGCCAAAATCACCCAATCAGTCCACGAGAAGGCCAGCGTGCTGAGTCCCAAGGACCAACGTGCTGTATGTGTACTGATGGACAGCCACAAACGTCCTGTGTGGGCTGACGAAAAACTGACGTCCTGTGTGTAATGACGGACACACACAGACGTCCTGTGTGACACCCCCGATCGTAGATGACCGGAAATGACACGGTTGATGTTCCTCGATGGTCGATCCGAGTTCTCAGAATACTTCTGATCGCCTTAGACCAACAACCAAAGAACACCAACGCTCCTATCAGATATCACTCTAGGCTTTTCAACCCGAAAAAGCAATACCGATAGTTAGTTCGTCCGGACAAGGACTAATATCATATGGAACCCGTACTTAAAAAAAAATATTTATATATCATTCAAAATCATCTTACAAAATTTGTTATAAATTAACCTCGAGGTTTTCGGTCAATAAATCTTATAAATAAGAAATATCAAAACGCCTTTGCAAGGATAATAAAACTACCGCTGGCTAATGCTGTTCCTTCCCGTCCTAGAGTAAGGTATCCCGCCTATTGGTTACCTGCATCACAAATGAGTCATGAGTAACTAGTTTACTCAGTGAGCCTAGTCCCGCACCCCAACATATATTAATAATATCTCAAGCAATCAACTTCATTTGTATGCAGTGGAAATATATTCCATAACTGAATATTTATATATAAGGTCTATCCTTTCATCATTGTGAATCTAATCATATACCTCACTTCCTATTCCCGTCTCTCATATCATTCATATAATCATATATATATACCAGACCCGAGAAACCACAAAGGCTAAACGAGTCTAGCGAGTTAGCATCACCATCATCGCCATCAGATATTCAAAAAAATGAACATCTAACGCTGCATGCAGTTACACGGCCTCCAGGGTGCGACCCCATCATCGTGTCTTCGTGACCTTGTTCCATATCGCAGGACCAATTCACGGTAATCATCATTCATACGGGAATATTTTGGAAGACAGGTTTATAATAAGACTTCACATGATTAATACTTCCATACTTAATTATATTTAATACTATACATATGTATTAGTACTTGAGAACAAGTACTAAGGTTTGGAATAAACTTCTATGATCATTCATAAATATTTAATAAGTGTTTACACTAAGTAAACACCTTACCAATTCAATATTGATCAAGAGACAAAGCCTATCAATCATCTACAATCAGTACGTTCAATCAAGAAATATATATTCACTACTCATCACTCATCTATCTAGACTCACCTTTGATTCCATGAGATTGGCTAAGGAAGACTATACTCGAGCTCAAGCTAATCACACTCAGCTTCTGGAATATTCTCGATTTAAAACCACCACAAGGATCCGGCTGATCCGAACACTATCCTTGACCATCTGTACCAATAACAGAACGGTTGGAACAAAGGTTAATCAGTCCGGTTCAACCCCACAGTTCAAGATTCAGGACAGCTACTAAGGCAAGTTCAAGGCAGCTTCAGTTCGGTTCAAACATAAATCATTTCAGCTAAGTTAGATGCTAGGGGACCATGAACTAAACTAATATAAATCCACACAAGGGATTAAGAAATTAATCCAGAGAGGAAGAAAAACAACTCAGCCAGCTGGTTACAATCTAAACTGATCTGGATCAAAAGGCAAAACAGTTTACCGGTTCAAATCAAACACTGTCTGAACTTAACTGATACTCCACTTTAAGATGAAGCCACGCCAAACCTAATCAGTACCACATCAAGAAAATGTCGGACTCAATCAGAACAAAGCTGAACCGCAGTCAATCCAACAGAAATGCTCACATAAAACTAATCCACACAACAACTTACATCTTTACCGATTAAAATCAAAGGCTGAAGAACATGGGTGATTCTCAACTTCAGGACACCAAATCTCCAACTCTTTACCACACAAATACTCACTGATTAAAGTCACAAGATGGTGAGAAGGGTCTTCCAAGCTCCCTTCTCTTCTCTTATTTTTTTCTGAATTTTTCATGTATTTTCCTCACAGATTTTTCTCTCTTTCTTTCTCTCTTTCTCTCTGAATTTTTCTTTCTTGTTTCTGAGATGAATGAGCTCGACCAGGAAGAGGACAATGTAATAAATGACAGGGGAAACAGCAGGAGAAGAGTCAGCAAGAAAGGACAAAAGTTTCAGATCAGTATGAGACATGTGGTGAGCTGAATCACACTTTCCTTTCCATGAAGTAATGTCATTTCCTTTCCATGAAGAAACTTCAAGCAGGTGTGCAACTCACATGACTTTAATGTAGCAAGCAAGCTGGAAGGTGCAAGTCACATGTTCAGGTAAGGAAGGAAGCAAGCAGCCAGGCAGCACATGACATGCACATGACTCGCAAGCAACTGAAAGTATTCAAGACCAGTTTTCGATAAAATGTTTCCCGTCCGTCGGTTCTCGTCCAGCTTAGATAAAACTCGACCATAATAATTAACACTTGGTCAGAACTATTAAGAGTAGGTACTTTGGCCTCGAGACAGTCCCATCAAGAATAATTTACCGGGTCGATTTTTATTTTTAATTCTGGTCGAACCAACTCCGAACTGGTCGAGCGGGATTTTTCTCGACCAAAATCCTATCCGCTCGTGAGGGTCTTTACATCCTGTGTGTTCTGACGGACACCAACGGACGTCCTGTGTGTGCTGACGGACACATGGACACACACGGACATCCTGTGTGTGCTAACAGACAGTCACGGACAGCCACATATGTCCTGTGTGTGCTGGTGGACACCCACGGACGTCCTGTGTGTACTGAACAGACAGCCCACGTGGGCCAAAATCACCCAAACAGTCCATGGGAAGGGCCAACGTGCTGATTCCAAGGACCAACGTGCTGATATGTGTACTGATGGACAGCCACAGACGTCCTGTGTTTGCTGACAGACACACACGGACACACACGGACAGCCACGGATGTCCTGTGTGTGCTGACGGACACACACGGACGTCATGTGTATGCAGGCAGACACCCACGGACGTCCTGTCCATGTGGGCCAAAATCACCCGAACAGTCCACGGGAAGGGTCAGTGTGCTGAGTCCAAGGACCAACGTGCTGATATGTGTACTGATGGACAGCCACAGACGTCCTGTGTGTGCTGACGGACAAACACACGGACACACACGGACAGCCACAGACGTCCTGTGTGTGCTGACGGACACACACGGGCGTCCTCTGTGTGCTGACGGACACACACGGGCGTCCTGTGTGTGCTGATGGACACCCACAGACGTCTTGTGTGTACTGAACAGACAGCCCACGTGGGCCAAAATCACCCGAACAGTCCACGGGAAGGGCCAGCGAGCTGAGTCCAAGGACCAGCGTGCTGATATGTGTACTGATGGACAGCCACGGACGTCCTGTGTGTGCTGACGGACAGCCACGAACAGCCATGGACGTCCTGTGTGTGCTGGCGGACACCCACTGTAAGACCCGATCCTGGCCGCCTAGGCCGCGGTCGATGCCTCACGTCGCTCGGTCCACTTCCTGGCCGAACCTCTTAATTTCTGCCCTTTATTTATAATATCGCCTAAAGGCGAGGGCTAACTTAGACCTTAGCTAAAGACTTACCTAGTCATTAATAACCTAGATCCTTTAAACAGATACGCAGCGGAATATTCTCTAGTTAACCATTGGTCTAAAACCAATATAACACTTGTCTGGTCGAGTCACCTTAGCCTTGGTCAGTTTACTCAACTACCAATTAGCTTAAAGGTCAATCCTAAACCCAAACAAAGCCATACGATTCTGAGTTTCCATTCCCCTAAACCATTCTATCTAGATCTACATAAGTAAATGCTAGATCATACCTTTGCCACATCTATGAAGCTTATTAGCTCATCGGTCTTCCATTGACTCGAATTGCTCTTGCTTAACAGCTGGACCATGATCACTCAATGATCTTACTTATGGTCCTTATCTTGACTCCTGCGTCAAACAGCTCCCCTAGGTACTTAGTCATTCAACCAACCATCCCCACAGACATAAGTAACCTTTGAGAAGTCTTTGAAAGGATAAGGGTTTGCATCTGGCCTTTCTCGGCTCATGCACAATCCAAAATCCTTTTGCCTTATAGGCAATAGTACCAAGTCCATCTTCTGGACTGGCAAAGCTCATTAGATCCTAAGTCATTCAACCAACCATCCTCACATGACTTGGAACTGATGAGTCATCATCTGGCCTGACCGGCCTTGGGACTTAACCCAGACAACATATATGATTTGTTCATACCAACCGATGCATTCAGTAATCAGGTTAGGACCGACACCTTGAACCATCATTCAGAGGTCAGGTCGTCCATACTCAACCTTGATCAGATCTTACACGGCCTTCCTTGAACAATCACACTTAGGCTCAGTATCTATGGTCTACGACACATAGTACTAGCCACACACTTCGTCATGACTCTTAGCCAATATCGAAGCTATCAACACCAAGGTTGATATCTAGAAGCATCACATCAATACTCTTACTCCAGCATCGTGACTATCCATACTAGTGTTCGGCCATCGAACCATCGTCATGGAACATGATCCGACCACTAAACTTGATAAGCCATCGTCCACTTAGCATGTAATGATATAACTGGCCTTCCATTGCCATCATGTGGGTCTACCCCCTACATAAGGCATATGGCGCCTATCCTACTCACCAACCCGAGGTTGATTGTAAGATATCCCACTTAGCCTTTGCGGCTAGAACCATCCAACCATAGCCGGATCGTCCATTGTCCCATCTAACCGTCTTGTTAAGATCTAGGTGCGATCGGCAAGTTATAAGTCCGGCCAAAAGGCTCACGGTCCTTCTTACCTGATCCAACCCAAAGCCTGGATCTATACCACCGAGTAAGGCCCAAGCCCAAACCGGATTGCCTTGCAACCGATCAGACCTTGCGACACAACACTCCGTTTAAACTAACAGTCCATCCATTCGACTATGCAGCCGCGGACTGTCCACTTGGTTTGGCCTAAGCCTTGAACCAATGGCACCGTTTGGAACTCACACCCTTTCGGAACTAGTACCCTTTGGACACTCGTGCCTCTTGGCAACTCATGACCCTTGGCATCTCGCACCCATTCAGATGCTCCAACCGTTCGACCTAACCGTCCGTAGGGACTGTCTGTCCGTACGTGTGTCCGGCCTATGGCCAAAGGACCACGCCTTAACCTACACAAGTCATGAACCATTGTGACTGTTCAGGGAAGGGTTGCAACCGTTCAGAACAGAACAGAACCGCCCCTATCCAATCGGATCACCTGAGGCCGGTTTAGACCATGCGCGCGCCTAACTCGTCGGTTATGGACCGCGACCGCATTACTCAACCAGAACCACGGTTATAACCAATCCCAACACATCAACAAGGCCACGCCAATGTACAGAAGGAGTAGAAGAAGAATTGGATGAAAAGAATGAGAAGAATAGGACACAATCCAAACGCCCATGGCTAGACCGGTTCGGACTGTCCGATTGTCTTAGCCGATGAGTCGGTGGTTACCCCACTGACCCTATCTGACTGAACCACGGCTTTGGAGTCCTTCTCCAGACCTTTCTCTATGCCTTGGGTATTCATAACCACACGGCCTCCTCTCTCCTAAACCATTCTCCTTGCCGGAGACACAAAACCACCACGACCGGCCCTTTTCCGGCCGATCTCTTGGCCGGGACTCTCTCTCTCTCTCTACGTTTTTCTCTGTGAGAATTTTACTCTGGAATTGGATAATGAAATCAACAGGAGAGACCCCATATTTATAGAAAACGAGGGGGTAAGTCTTGCCCCACGAACAGGCACGACTTGCTAGCGAATGGGCACCATCGGCCAAGGGTTGTCCCCTTTCGGCCACTTGCATCCTTTCGCCCTTTCTGATTGGGTTTGGGGTAGATCATAAGCCCAACCCACGCCCCAAGACTCCTGGACTTATCCCACGGCCTTGCCAAGGACCCAACAGCCCAATGGCCTCATGGCCGGACCTCACAGCCCGCCACTGACCCGGACCCGGACCATCGGCCTAAAACCCGAACAGTCCGTCAAGCTGAGATGAGCTGACTCCCAGCTGCCTCAGCTGAGTGATCTAGTAGTCCAGCTAGTGGAGCTGACTTAGTAGTGGCTGAGCTGGAGTGAATTCAACCTAGCTTCGTTAAGCTGGTCGAGCTACTTCTCTATCTCGTCCAGCTACCGTCTTACTTGTCTTAGCCGTCTCTTTGCTCTTATAAGGTTAAGTCTAAGTTTTCTTATGTCTTTACCCTTCTTTCTTGACCATGGAACGCTTGCCTTGCTGTCCTAAGACTGGCTGGTACGTTTCCTCGAACCATGGCCGTCCCGACAATCCTTTCCAGGATTGGGGGGTGACAAGTCTCCCCCACTTGTAATGGATTCGTCCTCAAATCCGGTGATGATTGTACCTTGTCCCAAGACAAAATATTCCAACCAAACTTATTCTAGTCTTGATCAGAGAATAGAACAAGCTTGATTCAAAACCACCAAATGACCACTTCGATGTACCAGTCAAGTCCTCACGAACTTGTTCCAATCTTTAGGCTGCTTGTCCTACAACAAGTCCTAACAGATTGTTATGGTTCTTTTGTCCTTCATGGACAATAAGGTTCATGACCTCAGCCACAACGTAATGGATCATCCCCTTAACCGGACACAACCTTTTCAGGCTTGGCCACATTGCGATCTTAGTCCCTCCAGACTAAAAACGCCTCAGACTTGACTTCTGTCCTTCACTGGACTTTGTCATAATTTGATCCTGGTCCATTTACGGACGTGATCGTATTCCGGTCATGGTCCACTCAGGGACTCGACCGTTTCACCCCGACCATAGGTCCATCTCCGAATAGGTCGTGGCCTGATCCTCGTCCATTACTAGACTTGATCATTCTCAACCGTAGGTCAAACTCCGACTTGGTTGTACTGCGACCATGGTCCTCTCTCGGACATGGTCAACTTCGGCTCTGCCATCTCGGCCGGAGCCAAAGAAACGGACTCTAGGACAGCGGAACTGTCCCTGGTTCCAGTTCAATCATAAATGGATCGGACCTATCAGGGGGGACACCCTGTAGCGAACAGAACACATCTGGGAACTCGGACACCAACGAATCCTCAGAAAGGTCTTTCAGACAGACAGAACTGCCAGGCTCTGTAGTTGTAATTGTAGCCAAAAAGGACTGACAATCCTGTTCCAGCATCCGAATCGCTCGAACTGCTGAAACCACTACTTTCTCTTGAGCCGGACACAGACATTGGTACTGGATCGGATGAAGCCCAGTCTCCAATTGCACACGACCTTTATGGCAATCGAGAGTGGCCCGATACTTTCCCAACCAGTCCATACCTAGGATCATCGCGTGATTCTTTAGGTGGACACAGACAGATTCACAGGGAATACCTTTCCCTGAATTGACACTGGGATATTTAACATGAGACCTAATGAGTTCCTGGCTTGCCCTCCGGCCGCCCTCACTATCCCGAAATAATCACCAGCGTCCAGACAGAACAGACCCTTTCCGACCAGTCCCGGACTCACAAAACCTATGTGTAGCCTCTGCGTCGGAAAGTACGTGGGTTTTTACACCACCAATCATGAGGGTTCCTATCAGAGACCCCCATCAGAATCCCCTAGACAATTCTAGGTTCCAGACCAAGCATTACTACTTGAATGTAAAAAGATAAATTTAGAGATTGCCAGAGATCGAATCAAAAGATCCGAAAGCTCCGTCGTCTCGTGACAGTTCATACACCCTTGGTGTTGTGGTTGGTTTGCCTTGGGACGCCTTGCCTGTGTCTCCACGGCCCTTCCCCTGACTTCCTTGCAGCTTGGGACACTCCGATTGGAAATGTCCTTGCTGGCCACAATGGAAACAAGTCATCTGGCCGCTTCTACCAGACGGGTTCTGTCGAGGACAGTTCTGAACCCCATGGTCCATGCTGCCACAACGAACACAAGCCCCCTTGGCCTTCCAGCACTCACCGGTATGGTTCCGTCCACATTTGGAACACGCAAGGTTGGCAACCAGAGGTCTTACCTCCTTCCACCTGGTCCCATTTTCTCTTTTTATCATTAGTCTTGCCCGATGGGCCAGACTGTGGCTTAGCCTTAAGCTTAGCTTCTTCAGCCAAGTTAGACTCCAACAAAGCCACCCGTTTCACTTCCAGTGGGTACCTAAATGAGTAGCATTTCGGTTTAATCACACATTTGGAAAATGTCCCATACCATTCTCCAAAGCGTCTTACTATTGCGAATGCTGACACCATTCACAACATAAATTATAATATACCTCAATCCCCATCATACTAAGATACTTAACATCATGTTCTTCCAATGATTGGAACGAACACCCTGAGTTTCCTCAATTCTTTCTTTGGACGGATTCAGATTGGAATTGATTCATTCCATCCAACTAGATCTAAGGAAACCTACCTTGACCTATACCGAGTCCTAGCTGATCCAACTGATCATAAGTCGACTCGTGTACTGGTCATGTAGTGTCTCCTTTGAGTCAGATTTAACATTGCATATGCTTTACTTATTATGAACGGCCATCAAGGGATAACACTTAACTTCAGTAGAGTGCTGCACGTTTATTTCAACTTAAGCCACTCTCTGGTCCATGTTACTTCCCTTGTCCAGGTAATCCATAAACAAGTTTTGCATTGCTTCCATCCCTTCCAATCCGTCTATTACTTCTAATTACTAGATCGACCAACCTTTCTGTTTTTAGGTTCTTGCCCTTGGAAAATGATTCTTGGCTAAGCCGGTTCATCTTAGAATTCGCTAATTCACAAGCATGATACCCTAGCTTACCTCAACTCTTTCTTGGCTCACCCCAACTAAGGTTTCGTAGTCATCATAGTTTTGGAAATAATTTCGGTATGGAATGCATCATCATAGAGCGTTGTCCTAAACAGGATCAAGCATGCTCTGATACCAACTTGTAAGACCCGATCCCGGCCGCCTAGGCCGCGGTCGATGCCTCACGTCGCTCGGTCCACTTCCTGGCCGAACCTCTTAATTTCTGCCCTTTATTTATAATATCGCCTAAAGGCGAGGGCTAACTTAGACCTTAGCTAAAGACTTACCTAGTCATTAATAGCCTAGATCCTTTCAACAGATACGCAGCGGAATATTCTCTAGTTAACCATTGTCTAAAACCAATCTAACACTTGTCTGGTCGAATCACCTTAGCCTTGGTCAGTTTACTCAACTACCAATTAGCTTAAAGGTCAATCCTAAACCAAACCAAGCCATACGATTCTGAGGTTCCATTCCCCTAAACCATTCTATCTAGATCTACATAAGTAAATGCTAGATCATACCTTTGCCACATCTATGGAGCTTATTAGCTCATCGGTCCTCCATTGACTCGAATTGCTCTTGCTTAACAGCTGGACCATGATCACTCAATGATCTTACTTATGGTCCTTATCTTGACTCCTGCGTACTTAGTCATTCAACCAACCATCCCCACAGACATAAGTAACCTTTGAGAAGTCTTTGAAAGGATAAGGGTTTGCATCTGGCCTTTCTCGGCTCATGCACAATCCAAAATCCTTTTGCCTTATAGGCAATAGTACCAAGTCCATCTTCTGGACTGACAAAGCTCATTAGATCCTAAGTCAATCAACCAACCATCCTCACATGACTTGGAACTGATGAGTCATCATCTGGCCTGACCGGCCTTGGGACTTAACCCAGACAACATATATGATTTGTTCATACCAACCGATGCATTCAGTAATCAGGTTAGGACCGACACCTTGAACCATCATTCAGAGGTCAGGTCGTCCATACTCAACCATGATCAGATCTTACACGGCCTTCCTTGAACAATCACACTTAGGCTCAGTATCTACGGTTTACGACACATAGTACTAGCCACACACTTCGTCATGACTCTTAGCCAATCTCGAAGCTATCAACACCAAGGTTGATATCTAGAAGCATCACATCAATACTCTTACTCCAGCATCATGTGCGTCTACCCCCTACATAAGGCATATGGCGCCTATCCTACTCACCAACCCGAGGTTGATTGTAAGATATCCCACTTAGCCTTTGCGGCTAGAACCATCCAACCATAGCCGGATCGTCCATTGTCCCGTGTAACCGTCTGGTTAAAATCTAGGTGCGATCGCCAAGTTATAAGTCCGGCCCAAAGGCTCACGGTCCTTCTTACCTGATCCAACCCAAAGCCTGGATCTATACCACCGAGTAAGGCCCAAGCCCAAACCGGATTGCCTTGCAACCGATCAGACCTTGCGACACAACACTCCGGTTAAACTAACCGTCCGTCCGTTCGACTATGCAGCCGCGGACTGTCCACTTGGTTCGGCCTAAGCCTTGAACCAATGGCACCGTTTGGAACTCACACCCTTTGGGAACTAGTACCCTTTGGACACTCGTGCCTCTTGGCAACTCATGACCCTTGGCATCTCGCACCCATTCAGATGCTCCAACCGTTCGACCTAACCGTCCGTGGGGACTGTCTGGTCCGTACATGTGTCCGGCCTATGGCCAAAGGACCACGCCTTAACCTACACAAGTCATGAACCATTGTGACTGTTCAGGGAAGGGTTGCAACCGTTCAGAACAGAACAGAACCGCCCCTATCCAATCAGATCACCTGAGGCCGGTTTAGACCATGCGCGCGCCTTACTCGTCGGTTATGGACCGCGACCGCATTACTCAACCAGAACCACGGTTATAACCAATACCAACACATCAACAAGGCCACGCCAATGTACAGAAGGAGTAGAAGAAGAATTGGATGAGAAGAATGAGAAGAATAGGACACAATCCAAACGCCCATGGCTTGACCGGTTCGGACTGTCCGATTGTCTTAGCCGATGAGTCGGTGGTTACCCCACTGACCCTATCTGACTGAACCACGGCTTTGGAGTCCTTCTCCAGACCTTTCTCTATGCCTTGGGTATTCATAACCACACGGCCTCCTCTCTCCTAAACCATTCTCCTTGCCGGAGACACAAAACCACCACGACCGGCCCTTTTCCGGCCTATCTCTTGGCCGGGACTCTCTCTCTCTCTCTCTACGTTTTTCTCTGAGAATTTTACTCTGGAATTGGATAATGAAATCAACAGGAGAGACCCCATATTTATAGAAAACGAGGGGGTAAGTCTTGCCCCACGAACAGGCACGACTTGCTAGCGAATGGGCACCATCGGCCAAGGGTTGTCCCCTTTCGGCCACTTGCATCCTTTCGCCCTTTCTGATTGGGTTTGGGGTAGGTCATAAGCCCAACCCACGCCCCAAGACTCCTGGACTTATCCCACGGCCTTGTCCAAGGACCCAACAGCCCAATGGCCTCATGGCCAGACCTCACAGCCCGCCACTGACCCGGACCTGGACCATCGGCCTAAAACCCGAACAGTCCGTCAAGCTGAGATGAGCTGACTCCCAGCTGCCTCAGCTGAGTGAGCTAGTAGTCCAGCTAGTGGAGCTGACTTAGTAGTGGCTGAGCTTGAGTGAACTCAACCTAGCTTCGTTAAGCTGGTCGAGCTACTTCTCTATCTCGTCCAACTACCGTCTTACTTGTCTTAGCCGTCTCTTTGCTCTTATAAGGTTAAGTCTAAGTTTCCTTATGTCTTTAACCTTCTTTCTTGACCATGGAACGCTTGCCTTGATGTCCTAAGACTGGCTGGTACGTTTCCTCGAACCATGGCCGTCCCGACAATCCTTTCCAGGATTGGGGGCGTGACACCTACTGACGTCCTGTGTGTACTGAACAGACAGCCCACATGGGCCAAAATCACCCAAACAGTCCACGAGAAAGGCCAGCGTGCTGAGTCCAAGGACCAACGTGCTGATATGTGTACGGATGAACAGCCACGTACACCATGTGTGTGCTGCCAGACACACACGGACAGCCACGGACGTCCTGTGTGTACTGACGGACACACACGGACGTCCTGTGTGTGCTGACGGACACCCACGGACGTCATGTGTGTGCTGATGGACACACACGGACAATACATGGACAACCACAGATGTCCTGTGTGTGCTGACGGACAGCCACGAACGTCCTGTGTGTGCTTGCGGACACCCATAGACGTCCTGTGTGTACTGAACAGACAGCCCACGTGGGCCAAAATCACCCGCACAGTCCACGAGAAGGGTCAGCGTGCTGAGTCCAAGGACCAACGTGCTGATATGTGTACTGATGGACAGACACAGACGTCCTGTGTGTGCTGACGGACACACACGAAAACACACGGACAGCCACAGACGTCCTATGTGTGCTGATGGACACACACGAACGTCCTGTGTGTGCAGACGGACACCCACAGACGTCTTGTGTGTGCTTGCGGACACACACAGACACACACGGACAGCCACGGACATCCTGTGTGTGCAAACGAACAGCCACTGACAGCCTCGGATGTCCTGTGTGTGCTGGCGGACACCCACGGATGTCCTGGGTGTACTGAACAGACAGCCCACGTGGGCCAAAATCACCCAAACAGTCCACGGGAAGGGCCAGCGTGCTGAGTCCAAGGACCAACGTGCTGATATGTGTACTGATGGACAGCCACGGACGTCCTGTGTGTGCTGACGGACACACACGGACAGCCACAGATGTCCTGTGTGTGCTGACGGACACACACAGACGTCCTATTTGTGCTGACGGACACCCACGGACGTCCTGTGTGCACTGAACAGACAGACAACGTTGGCAAAAATCACCCGAACAGTCCACGGGAAGGGCCAGCGTGCTGAGTCCAATGACCAGGGTGCTGATATGTGTACTGATGGACAGCCACGGACGTCCTGTGTGTGCCGACGGACGTCATGTGTGTGCCGACGGACACACACGGACAGCCACAGACGTCCTGGGTGTGTTGACGGACACACATGGACGTTCTGTGTGTGCTGACGAACACCCACGGACATCCTGTGTGTACTGAACCGACAGCCCACGTGGGCCAAAATCACCCGAACAGTCCACGGGAAGGGCCAGCGTGCTGAGTCCAAGGACCAGCGTGCTGATATGTGTACTGATGGTCAGCCACGGATGTCTTGTGTGTACTGACGGACACACAAAAACACACACAGAAACACATGGACAGCCATAGACGTCCTGTGTGTACTTAACAGACAGCCCACGTGGGCCAGCGTGCTTAGTCCAAGGACCAGCGTGCTGATATGTGTACTGATGGACAGCCACAGACGTTCTGTGTGTGTAGACGGACACACACAGACACACACGGACAGCCATAGACGTCCTGTTTGTGCTGATGGACAGCCACAGACGTCCTTTGTGTGCTGGCTGACACCCACAGACGTCCTATGTGTACTGAACAGACAGCCCACGTGGGCCAAAATCACCCGAACCACGGTTATAACCAATACCAACACATCAACAAGGCCACGCCAATGTACAGAAAGAGTAGAAGAAGAATTGGATGAGAAGAATGAGAAGAATAGGACACAATCCAAACGCCCATGGCTTGACCGGTTCGGACTGTCCGATTGTCTTAGCCGATGAGTCGGTGGTTACCCCACTGACCCTATCTGACTGAACCACGGCTTTGGAGTCCTTCTCCAGACCTTTCTCTATGCCTTGGGTATTCATAACCACACGACCGCGACCGCATTACTCAACCAGAACCATGGTTATAACCAATACCAACACATCATCAAGGCCACGCCAATGTACAGAAGGAGTAGAAGAAGAACTGGATGAGAAGAATGAGAAGAATAGGACACAATCCAAACGCCCATGGCTTGACCGGTTCGGACTGTCCGATTGTCTTAGCCGATGAGTCGGTGGTTACCCCACTGACCCTATCTGACTGAACCACGGCTTTGGAGTCCTTCTCTAGACCTTTCTCTATGCCTTGGGTATTCATAACCACACGACCGCGACCGCATTACTCAACCAGAACCATGGTTATAACCAATACCAACACATCATCAAGGCCACGCCAATGTACAGAAGGAGTAGAAGAAGAACTGGATGAGAAGAATGAGAAGAATAGGACACAATCCAAACGCCCATGGCTTGACCGGTTCGGACTGTCCGATTGTCTTAGCCGATGAGTCGGTGGTTACCCCACTGACCCTATCTGACTGAACCACGGCTTTGGAGTCCTTCTCCAGACCTTTCTCTATGCCTTGGGTATTCATAACCACACGGCCTTCTCTCTCCTAAACCATTCTCCTTGCCGGAGACACAAAACCACCACGACCGGCCCTTTTCCGGCCTATCTCTTGGCCGGGACTCTCTCTCTCTCTCTCTACGTTTTTCTCTGAGAATTTTACTCTGGAATTGGATAATGAAATCAACAGGAGAGACCCCATATTTATAGAAAACGAGGGGGTAAGTCTTGCCCCACGAACAGGCACGACTTGCTAGCGAATGGGCACCATCGGCCAAGGGTTGTCCCCTTTCGGCCACTTGCATCCTTTCGCCCTTTCTGATTGGGTTTGGGGTAGGTCATAAGCCCAACCCACGCCCCAAGACTCCTGGACTTAGCCCACGGCCTTGTCCAAGGACCCAACAGCCCAATGGCCTCATGGCCAGACCTCACAGCCCGCCACTGACCCGGACCTGGACCATCGGCCTAAAACCCGAACAGTCCGTCAAGCTGAGATGAGCTGACTCCCAGCTGCCTCAGCTGAGTGAGCTAGTAGTCCAGCTAGTGGAGCTGACTTAGTAGTGGCTGAGCTTGAGTGAACTCAACCTAGCTTCGTTAAGCTGGTCGAGCTACTTCTCTATCTCGTCCAGCTACCGTCTTACTTGTCTTAGCCGTCTCTTTGCTCTTATATGGTTAAGTCTAAGTTTCCTTATGTCTTAAACCTTCTTTCTTGACCATGGAACGCTTGCCTTGATGTCCTAAGACTGGCTGGTACGTTTCCTCGAACCATGGCCGTCCCGACAATCCTTTCCAGGATTGGGGGCGTGACACCTACTGACGTCCTGTGTGTACTGAACAGACAGCCCACATGGGCCAAAATCACCCAAACAGTCCACGAGAAAGGCCAGCGTGCTGAGTCCAAGGACCAACGTGCTGATATGTGTACGGATGAACAGCCACGTACACCATGTGTGTGCTGCCGGACACACACGGACAGCCACGGACGTCCTGTGTGTACTGACGGACACACACGGACGTCCTGTGTGTGCTGACGGACACCCACGGACGTCATGTGTGTGCTGATGGACACACACGGACAATACATGGACAACCACAGACGTCCTGTGTGTGCTGACGGACAGCCACGAACGTCCTGTGTGTGCTGGCGGAAACCCAGAGACGTCCTGTGTGTACTGAACAGACAGCCCACGTGGGCCAAAATCACCCACACAGTCCACGGGAAGGGTCAGCGTGCTGAGTCCAAGGACCAACGTGCTGATATGTGTACTGATGGACAGACACAGACGTCCTGTGTGTGCTGACGGACACACACGAAAACACACGGACAGCCACAGACGTCCTGTGTGTGCTGATGGACACACACGAACGTCCTGTGTGTGCAGACGGACACCCACAGACGTCTTGTGTGTGCTTGCGGACACACACAGACACACACGGACAGCCACGGACATCCTGTGTGTGCAAACGAACAGCCACAGACAGCCTCAGATGTCCTGTGTGTGCTGGCGGACACCCACGGATGTCCTGGGTGTACTGAACAGACAGCCCACGTGGGCCAAAATCACCCAAACAGTCCACAGGAAGGGCCAGCGTGCTGAGTCCAAGTACCAACGTGCTGATATGTGTACTGATGGACAGCCACGGACGTCCTGTGTGTGCTGACGGAAACACACGGACAGCCACAGATGTCCTGTGTGTGCTGACGGACACACACAGACGTCCTATTTGTGCTGACGGACACCCACGGACGTCCTGTGTGCACTGAACAGACAGCCCACGTTGGCAAAAATCACCCGAGCAGTCCACGGGAAGGGCCAGCGTGCTGAGTCCAAGGACCAGGGTGCTGATATGTGTACTGATGGACAGCCACGGACGTCCTGTGTGTGCCGACGGATGTCATGTGTGTGCCGACGGACACACACGGACAGCCACAGACGTCCTGGGTGTGCTGACGGACACAAATGGACGTTCTGTGTGTGCTGACGAACACCCACGGACATCTTGTGTGTACTGAACCGACAGCCCACGTGGGCCAAAATCACCCGAACAGTCCACGGGAAGGGCCAGCGTGCTGAGTCCAAGGACCAGCGTGCTGATATGTGTACTGATGGACAGCCACGGATGTCTTGTGTGTACTGACGGACACACAAAAACACACACAGACACACATGGACAGCCACAGACGTCCTGTGTGTACTTAACAGACAGCCCACGTGGGCCAGCGTGCTTAGTCCAAGGACCAGCGTGCTGATATGTGTACTGATGGACAGCCACAGACGTTCTGTGTGTGCAGACGGACACACACAGACACACACGGACAGCCACAGACGTCCTGTTTGTGCTGATGGACAGCCACGGACGTCCTTTGTGTGCTGGCTGACACCCACAGACGTCCTATGTGTACTGAACAGACAGCCCACGTGGGCCAAAATCACCCGAACACTCCACGGGAAGGGCCAGCATTCTGAGTCCAAGGACCAGCATGCTGATATGTGTACAGATGGACAGCCACAGACAGCCACGGACGCCCTGTGTGTGCTGACGGACAGCCACAGACAGCCACAGACGTCCTGTGTGTGCTGGCGGACACCCACAGACGTCCTATGTGTACTGAACAGACAGCCCACGTGGGCCAAAATCACCCAAACAGTCCACGGGGAGGGTCAGCGTGCTGAGTCGGAGGACCAACGTGCTGATATGTGTACTGATGGACAGCCATGGACGTCCTGTGTGTTCTGACGGACACACATGGACACACACGGACAGCCACGGACGTCCTGTGTGATATGGTCATCAGATCAGCAACTGAACCGGAGGTCAACCCAAAGCCCTACTCAACCAGCCAAGGCTTAAACCAGGATATACGTGCACTAATAATGCCATATCTTACAAACCAGGAGGGTTTAAATCACGAGGTTAATATTTATGGATTCTACACTCAAGAAGGAGTCCAGGCCAATTGGAATCGAGCCAAAATATTAACAGAGCAAGAAGTTATGAATTTTACAAGTCAGAGGTTTTCCAGCCTGTCCATCTGCGAGTACCCGACTTTAGAAGGAGATTCCAGCCCAAGGAAGGAGCGGCCTGAACCAAAGCCCATCATAGGATTCAAGAGGAATCTCTCAGCCTTCCAGAAAGCTCAATACTAGAAGAAATGGCCACGGAATTATGAAGTTATGATCCAATCTCCAAAACCGGCCAAACCAGTTCTACACTTGCCTCAATTGGTAGCTAGCCGGTTTAATCAGCTTCAAACCAGACATTCGCGACCAGGAGAGCATTTCAACCAATCCGGAGACATCATACACGGCCAAGAGGAGTTCTACAAGTCCATACCTTGCACCAGCCAACATAGGATCAAAAGAATCTTCATTAACTCCAACTTGCCTTATTTGGAAGCTCTTGCATTCAAACTCCAACAGCTCTTTTTCTTTGAGCTTATGCACGACATCAGAATCTTCCAAGCCATCCAGAAGATCCCAAGGAAGCTCTCTTATCCCCTTAAACCATCCAGGTTCAAGAAAGATCAGATTCTTTACTTGGAGCCAAAATCCCACAAAAGGCTCCAACAGCTAGTTTTTGATTTCTTTCTTAGTTTTGATTAGTTTCATTTTCTATTTGTTTTAGAACGTTAGGACCTTTGTCTCTGAGCATTATATAAGCTCCTAGACGTCCATTGTAAAGATAACCCTTAATCACCAAGTTAATAAAAAGTTTATTCAGTTGTTCTTTGTATAAAATATCGGTCTTTAGGATTCAAAGAGAGATTCTTTGTTGTCTTATTGATTTCGTGAGACTAGTTTGTTTGTGCAAATCAAACAAGCTCAGTACACAGATTGAGAGAGTCAATCACTTCGATCCATCATTCCATCAGATTGAGAGATTCAATCAAACCTTCCTCCGCAAATCCACTTCAGTTCATCTTCTAATCAAGCTGAGAGTGATACACATCCAGCAGCTTGATTCCGCCATATCTATCCCTTCTCTTTGTTTATTTATCTTGTTTTATTATCATTATCATCATCATCTCATTCGCTTTCATAATTGTTTCTGTTTGCATTATAAAACTCTAAAAACTCATAAAAACCGGTTCTCTTTGTTTTCAGGTTTAAACCTTGGTTCCACCATTCAACCAATTCATGGGTTACACCCCCCCCCCCTGTGCCTACAACATTTTGGTATCAGAGCTCAAGCTCCTGAATCAGGTCATTCTATCCTTGCATCATTCATTGCTTGCATTTATTTTTACATTAATAAACCAAAAATCCATAAAAACTGTTTTCTTGTTTCAAGTTTTGTTTTTCTGTTCTTGCTGTACATCATTCCTATAAACCAGAAAAGAAAAAGAAAGAAGAAGTTTTTAGGTAGTTTGATCCACGAAAATTCAAAAAAAAATTAATCAAGTGTTTGCATTCATTAGTTTCCATAAAAGAAAACCCATAAAACAAATCTGCATTTAAGTTGTTTCCATTTTTCTTTTGCATTGCATATCAAGTTTAAGAATCATCCTTGTTATTTTATTAGACCATTTTAGCTAAAGTATTTCGTGCATATTATATTGCTGCATTTTAAAAAAAAAATCATTCATCATAAGTTTGAATCTTTTGTTCCATATTGATAGGTTTATTGCATTTCTTAAACTAAAAACTCAAAAAGAAATATCATTGTTAGTTTGTTTCTATATTTTATTTCCATTTATTGTTCATAAGCATCCCATACTGATTTATTTCATGCCTGCATCAAGAAAATCAAAAGAAAAATCATTTTGCATAATTGATTTCATTTCGGTTCACATCGGCATATTTCTCGGTTTAAGCTTTAATTAGTTTTGCATTCTTTCCATTGTATCTTACTTAACCATCACTCCCCATATCTTTCACTTGATCTTTGAGAGTGTTTTCAGGAAGCCATGGTAGGAGAAATCCAGAGCCAACTTCTCAAGGAAAACCAACCTGTATGTGCTGACGGACACCCACGGACGTCTTGTGTGTGCTGACGGACACACACGGACAGCCACGGACATCCTGTGTGTGCTAACAGACAGCCACAGACAGCCACGGATGTCCTGTGCGTGCTGGCGGACACCCACGGACGTCCTGTGTGTACTGAACAGACAGCCCACGTGGGCCAAAATCACCCAAACAGTCCACAGGAAGGGCTAGCGTGCTGAGTCCAAGGACCAACGTGCTGATATGTGCACTGATGGACAGCCACGGACGTCATGTGTGTGCTGACGGACACACACGGACAGCCACAGACATCCTGTGTGTGCTGACGGACACACACGGATGTCCTATTTGTACTGACGGACACCCACGGACGTCCTGTGTGTACTGAACAGACAGCCCACGTTGGCGAAAATCACCCGAACAGTCCACGGGAAGGGCCAGCGTGCTGAGTCCAAGGACCAGCGTGCTGATATGTGTACTGATGGACAGCCACAGACGTCCTGTGTGTGCCGAAGGACACACACGGACACACACAGACAGCCACGGACGTCTTGTGTGTGCTGACGGACACCAACGAACGTTCTGTGTGTGCTGACGGACACCCACGGACGTCCTGTGTGTGCTGACAGACACCCACGGACGTCCTGTGTGTACTGACCAGACAGCCCACGTGGGCAAAAATCACCCGAACAGTCCACGGGAAGGGCCAGCGTGCTGAGTCCAAGGACCAGCATGCTGATATGTGCACTGATGGACAGCCACGGACGTCCTGTGTGTCCTGGCGAACACACACGGACACACACAGACAGCCACAGACGTCATGTGTGTGCTGACGGACAGCCACAGACGTCCTGTGTATGCTGGCGGACACCCACGGACGTCCTGTGTGTACTGAACAGACAGCCCACGTGGGCCAAAATCACCCAAACAGTCCACGGGAATGGCCAGCGTGCTGAGTCCAAGGACTAGCGTGCTGATATGTGTACTGATGGACAGCCACTGACGTTCTGTGTGTGCTGACGGACACACACGGACACACACGTACAGCCATGAACAGCCCACACAAGAACAAGGGACTTTCATGGGGATTTGATCAGGCCAAGGCCTTAAGATTGATGGATCCTTCCCTGTAATATCATAAAACAATCCATAGCACAACATATATGAAGAAACAGAGTAGATGAAGTCAGAGTAAGGAGTGGCCAATCGATCCAAACCGGCCAGACTCACACGGCCATCATCCGCGGCCTTGTCCGGTTATTCTTGGCCACACCTCTCACCTTAGGAGTTCGGTCTACATGGGCGACTTCCTTCTCTTTCTCCTTTGCCTTCTCCTTGTCTTTCTGCCTCAAATCCATCCTCTTGATCACACGCCCAAACACACCAGGAACACTCAAGAACAATCTCTTGGATCAAATCGGCCAATCCAAGGTTTGTGTCTCTCTTTCTCTCTTGAATTTTCTCTGTGTTTCTCTCTGTGTGAAAATGAGTAAAAATCGACCAGAATGGGCAGAAATCAGAGAGAGAGGACTGTAAGACCCGAACCCTGGCCTCTCGACCTTATGGAGTCCGCAGGCTTACTTATTAATTTCTTTGCTTGTTTGATCCATTTTAAGTCTTTTATTTACTAAGTCATATTCGAATATGAGGTTCATAAACAAAGGAACAGATTGCACAGCGGAATAACAATGTATAAACTTTGTATTACTTAGAAACATGAGATTCAATACACAACTTCTTAACAGTCTCATAGACAATCACTAGTTCATCCCTAGCATCATCTAACCACACGTTACACAGCCTCTCAGTGACCGAGCCTTCACGGCTCCTTTGCTTGACCAGAACCATCCTTAGTTCCTGAAGCCACAACCAGATAAGCATTAATCATAACCGAGAATAGAACGGATTGATTCCACAATGCTTGGCTTGGTTCCTAGAACTTAGATAAACCTCAGTCAACATAATCATAAAACGTATGAACCTACCTACCGTATCCTAAGTCATTCAACCAACCACCCCTTGACCTAGAATCAGATAGATAGTCCAGAATAGATAAACAGAACACACGAACAGATCTGGATCGTCCCCAAAGACCAATCCGTCTAACCGGATAGAATCTAGGTGCGACCGGCCAATGGAGTCCGGCTCAATGGTCCAACGGTTTCCCTTACCTGATCCGGCCTTAGGCCTGGATCCAATCGGCCGAGTAAGCCTCAAGCCTAATCCGGAAGGCTTAGCAACCGGTCAGACCTTACGACTCTACCTTGGCTTAGACAAACCGTGACCTTGTCTTAACTAGACAAGCCATAGGCTGATCCATAAGGATCGGTCCTAACCTGTCCCGAAAGACACAGTTTGGAACATGCACCCTTTGGCCATTCGTGCCTCTTGGACACTCATGACTCTTGACAACTCGTGCCCTTTGGGTCATTCCCAACCGTTCGTCCTAACCGCCCAGTCTTGGTGCGATCGGATCATCCGACTAACCGACCCGTGTCTAGGCTAGCGGTTTGGTTATGTTCGGCCAAAGCCTAGGGACGTGTCCCTTGGACTCAACCAATACAACCTTCCGTGTTTAACCAGAGAGAAGAGAAGAGAAACGAATTGAAACAGATAAGGAGAGCCGAATGGGACTTAGGAACCGAGCAGAGCCGCGGTGCGGTCGCATGGACCGTCCGTTCGGTCTGATGGAGCCACGGCCCATCACATACCTTGAGAACCACGTCTGGGTTCTCCATGCTCTTCTCCTTGTCTTGATCTCCCATTCTTCACCGGAGTTAGTTCTCAAACGATCAGAGTCGCCGGAACACAACACCACCACAATCGGCCTTTCTCTTGGCCGGAACTCTCTCTTTCTCTCTTTCTTTCTCTCTACGTTTTTCTCTGAGTATTTTACTCTGGAATTGGATCATGAAATCGACCAGAGAGCCCCCATATTTACAGAAAACGAGGGGGTAAGTCTTGCCCCACGAACAGGCACGACTTGCTAGCGAATGGGCACCATCGGCCAAGGGTTGTCCCCTTTCGGCCACTTGCATCCCTTCGCCCTTTCTGGTTGGGTTTGGGGTCGGTCACAAGCCCAACCCACGCCCCAGGCCTCCTGGACATAGCCCACGGCCTTGTCCAAAGACCCAACAGCCCATCGCCTCATGGCCGGACCTCACAGCCCGCCACTGACCCGGATCCGGACCAGCGGCCTAAAGCCCAGACAGTCCGTCTAGCTGAGATGAGCTGACTCTCAGCTGCCTCAGCTGAGTGAGCTAGTAGTCCAGCTAGTGGTGCTGACTTAGTAGGGACTGAACTGGTGTGAACTGAACCTAGCTTCATTGAGCTGGCCGAGCTACTCGTCCACTTCGTCCAGCTACCATCTTACTCGTCCTAGCTGTCTCTTAGCTTGTATAAGGTTAAGTCTAAGTTTCCTTATGTCCTTAACCTTCTTTCTCGACCATGGAACGCTTGCCTTGATGTCCTAAGACTGGCTTGCATATTTCCTCGAACCATGGCCATCCCGACAATCCTATTCAGGATTGGAGGCGTGACAAGGACGACTTAAACTGTCCCCAACCGCCGGGGCAAACAGTTACCAAATCACATCCCTTCTACCCAAAACCGTCCCATAACCGCCCATTGGCGGTTTCTCCCCTTTTCTTCCTTTGACAAATCGATCACTGAGCCTCAGCTCACACTCTGGAAACTTGTCCACTCCCTGTCCCGAGCTTAAGACCAATTTGGACGAACCGTCCTGCTCCCGGACCATCGGCTTGCCCAGTAACCGTCCCGGACTCGTCCATACTGATCCGAACCATAACACACCGTCCAACTGGATTAAGCTGACCTCCAGATGTTCCCAGATGAGTGAGCTAGTCCACCAGCTCCTGTGAGCTGAACAGATCATGGTGAACTGAATACCAGCTGAACCGAGCTGATTAAACTCAAACCAACACTCGTCCTGCTGCCTAAACACTCACTCAACTCCTTTACCCTTGTTTCCATCGTATCCTGGTTAAGTCTCAGCTGACTGATGCCCTTAACCTTCATTCAGGGCCATGATATGCTTGTCTCAAGGTCTAATGACCTGACTGGTGCGTCTCCCCGCACCATGGCCCGTCCGGGCGATCCTATCTAGGATCGGGGACATGACAGTAAGGGCCAGCGTGCTGAGTCCAAGGACCAACGTGCTGATATGTGTACTGATGGAGAGCCAGGAACATCCTTTGTGTGCTGACGGACACAGACACACACGGACAGCCACAGACATCCTGTGTGTGCTGGCGGACACCCACAGACGTCCTGTGTGTACTGAACAGACAGCCCACGTGGCCAATATCACCCAAACAATCCACGGGAAGGGTCAGTGTGCTGAGTCCAAGGACCAACGTCCTGATATGTGTACTGATGGACAGCCACGGACATCGTGTGTGTGCTGACAGACACACACAGACACATACAGACAGCCACAGACCTCATGTGTGTGCTGACAGACACACACGAACGTCCTGTGTGTGCTGATGGACACCCACAAAAGTCCTGTGTGTACTGAACAGACAGCCCACGTGGGCCAAAATCACCCGAACATTCCACGGGAAGGGCCAGCGTGCTGAGTGCAAGGACCAGCGTGCTGATATGTGTACTGATGGACAGCCACATACGTCATGTGTGTGCTGACGGATACACACGGACACACACGGACAGCCATGGATGTCTTGTGTGTGCTGACGGACAGCCACGGATAGCCACAGACGTCCTGTGTGTGCTGGCGGACACCCACGGATGTCCTGTGTGTACTGAACAGACAGCCCACGTGGGCCAAAATCACCCAAACAGTCCACGGGATGGGCCAGCGTGCTGAGTACAAGGACCAGCATGCTGATATGTGTACTGATAGACAGCCACAGACGTTCTGTGTGGGCTGACAGACACACACGGACACACACAAACACACATGGACGTTCTGTGTGTGGTGACGGACACAACCGGACATCCTGTGTGTGCTGGCGGACAGCCACTGACAGCCAAGGCCGTCTTGTGTGTGCTGGCGGACACCCACAGACACACACGGACAACCACGGACGTCATGTGTGTGATGACAGACAGCCACGGACGTCCTGTGTGTGCTGGCGGTCACCCACGCATGTCATGTGTGTATTGAACAGACAGTCCACGTGGGCCAAAATCACCCAAATAGTCCACGGGACGGGCCAGCGTGCTGAGTCCAAGGACCAACGTGCTGATATGTGTACTGAACAGACAGCCTACGTGGGCCAAAATCACCAGAACAGTCCACAAGAAGGGCCAGCATGCTGATATGTGTACTGATGGACCGCCACGGACGTCCTGTGTGTGCTAACGGACAAACACGGACAGCCACAGACAGCCACATACGTCCTGTGTGTGCTGACGGACAGCCACAGATGTCCTGTGTGTGCTGGCGGACACCCACGAACGTCCTGTGTGTACTGAACAGACAGCCCACGTGGGCCAAAATAACCCAAAGAGTCCACGGGGAGGGTCAGCGTGCAGAGTCCAAGGACCAACGTGCTGATATGTGTACTGATGGACAGCCACGGATGTCCTGTGTGTTCTGACGGACACACATGGACACACATGGACAGCCACAGACATCCTGTGTGTGCTGATGGACACACATAGACGTTCTGTGTGTGCTGACGGACACACACGGACACACACGGACATCCACAGATGTCCTGTGTGTGCTGACGGACAGCCACGGACAGCCACAGACATCCTGTGTGTGCTGGCGGACACCCACGAACGTCCTGTGTGTACTGAACAGACAGCACACATGGACCAAAATCGCCCAAACAATCCACAGGAAGGGCCAGTGTGCTGAGTTCAAGGACCAACGTGCTGATATGTGTACTGATGGACAGCCACGGACGTCCTGTGTGTGCTGACGGACACAGACGGACACACACGGACAGCCACACACGTCCTGTGTGTTCTGACGGACACACACGGACGTCCTGTGTGTGCTAAAGGACACCCACAGACATCTTGTGTGTCCTGACGGACACACACGTACACACACGAGCACACACATACAGCCACGGACGTCCTGTGTGTGCGGACGGACAGCCACGGACAGCCACAGACGTCCTGTGTGTGCTGGCGGACACCCACAGACGTCTTGTGTGTACTGAACAGACTGCCCACGTGGGCCAAAATCACCCAAACAGTCCACGGGAAGGGCCAGCGTGCTGAGTTTAAGGACCAACGTGCTGATATGTGTACTGATGGACAGCCACGGACGTCCTGTGTGTGCTGATGGACACAGACGGACACGCACAGACACACACGTACAGCCACGGACGTCTTGTGTGTGCTGGCAGGACACCCACGGACGTCCTGTCTGTATTGAACAGACTGCCCACGTGGGCCTAAATCACTCGAACATGCCACAGGAAGGGTCAGCGTGCTGAGTCCAAGGACCAACATGCTGATATGTGTACTGATGGACAGCCACAGACGTCCTGTGTGTGCTGACGGACACACACGGACATACACAGACACACACGGACAGCCACAGAAGTCTTGTGTGTGCCGACGGACACACACGGACAGCCACGGACGTCTTGTGTGTGCTGACGGACACCCACGGATGTCCTGTGTGTGCTGACGGACACCCACGGACGTCCTGTGTGTACTGACCAGACAGCCCACGTGGGCAAAAATCACCCGAACAGTCCACGGGAATGGCCAGCGTGCTGAGTCCAAGGACCAGCGTGCTGATATGTGCACTGATGGACAGCCACGGACGTCCTGTGTGTCCTGACGGACACACACGGACACACACAGACAGCCACGAACGTCATGTGTGTACTGACGGACACAGACGTCCTGTGTGTGCTGGCGGACACCCACGGACGTCCTGTGTGTACTGAACAGACAGCCCACGTGGGCCAAAATCACCCAAACAGTCCACGGGAATGGCCAGCGTGCTGAGTCCAAGGACTAGCGTGCTGATATGTGTACTGATGGACAGCCACTGACGTTCTGTGTGTCCTGACGGACACACACGGACACACACGTACAGCCACAGACGTCTTGTGTGTGCTGACGGACACACACAGACGTCCTGTGTGTACTGAACAGACAGCCCATGTGTGCCACAATCACCCACGGACAGCCAAAATCACCCGAGAAGCCAAAAATTCAAAAATTAATATTTTTGAAGAAATTTTTCTGAAAGGAAACATCAAAAATATGTCCACAAAGAGTTTAGGATGTCGAGTGTTGATCAAAAGTTGCTGTAGACATCCGTTTAAACCACGAAACCCCGAACTTTGTAGCATGCAAAAGACATGGTTAGAAGCAAAAGAAAATCATGAAAAATTTACCAGAAAATAGCTTTAACTATTCTTATGAAGGATGCAAAAAATCAGATTCAAATTCGAAGTATTTTTTTTACATCAAAAATACTCCCGGAACACAACCAATGTCTACTGGTGACAGACTGAAAAAAAGTGTTTTGTCTATATATGGGGTAGGCACTCTTCTAAGCATACCCTCAGTACCCGAAGGGGTATGTAGTGTTGGACTGCTCGGTCCAACACTATCGATGGCTAGGTTGAGGTCGATGGCCAGATTGTCTCCAGTGAATTTTCCGGTAACTTTTCCGGCAAATTTTTTGGCGGACCGTTTTGCCCTAACTTCAAATTTTCGCGCTTGTGTGGTCTTGGCCTGGTTTCATCCGTCTTCCAGTTGCTCTTTTGATTACATCTCAAGAGTGGTTGGAAAGATTGATGTTAGCGGGGCAAATGAATATTCGGCGTATGAGTGGTGATTGGATAGCTAGTGTTTGTAGGCTCTGTGCTCGCGCACCCAAATACAGACCAACTATCCTCCTTAGTTTCTTCACTAGCATAGTTTTATGCTTGTTGAACTGATCCGGGGCCTTTGTTGCGTACCTATCTGGAAGGAATTGTTAAGCTTTGCTTAAAATTTTGTTGCGGCATCTCCTTCAGTGGGGAAGTTGTGAACACATAAGCCGACACTTGTGATCCTTGCGTCTTTGCATAATTTATGCATTGTTCGCAAAGGTGAACAAGCTGTTTGCTGAGATCTCGGTTGCGGAAATATTATGGCGGTGACTCGAAGAAATTCTGTACCGCTAAGCACGTTTGTCTCCGGACAAAAGATGACGGTCAAGTCTGCGTCTGTTCACACTTTCCATGTGTCTGCGGGAATATGACGTGGTCTTGCCCTGATTTATGAATGCTACCTGGTTGATCGTGCCAGTAGTCATATGCTTGTCTCAAAGATTAAGCCATGCATGTATAAGTATGAACGAATTCAGATTGTGAAACTGTGTATGGCTCATTAAATCAGTTATAGTTTGTTTGATTGTAACTACTACTCGGATAATTGTAGTGATTCTAGAGCTAATTCGTCCCCGACTTCTGGAAGGGATGCATTTATTAGATAAGTGGTCGAGGTGGGCTCTGCCCGTTGCTCTGATGATTCATGATAACTCGACGGATCGCATGGCCTTAGTGCTGGCGACGCATCATTCAAATTTCTGCCCTATCAACTTTCGATGGTAGGATAGTGGCCTACCACGGTGGTAACGGGTGACAGAGAATTAGGGTTTGATTCCGGAGAGCGAGCCTGAGAAACGGCTACCACATCCAAGGAAGGCAGCAGGCGCACAAATTAGCCAATCCTGACATGGGGAGGTAGTGACAATAAATAACAATACCGGGCTCTTTGAGTCTGGTAATTGGAATGAGTACAATCTAAATCCCTTAACGAGGATCCATTGGAGGGCAAGTATGGCTCCCGAAGCTGCGGTAATTCCATCTCCAATAGAGTATATTTAAGTTGTTGCAGTTAAAAAGCTCGTAGTTGAACCTTGGGATGGGTCGCCCGTTCCACCTTCGGTGAGCACCGGTTGTAAGACCCGATCCCGGCCGCCTAGGCCGCGGTCGATGCCTCACGTCACTCGGTCCACTTCCTGGCCGAACCTCTTAATTTCTGCCCTTTATTTATAATATCGCCTAAAGGCGAGGGCTAACTTAGACCTTAGCTAAAGACTTACCTAGTCATTAATAGCCTAGATCCTTTCAACAGATACGCAGCGGAATATTCTCTAGTTAACCATTGGTCTAAAACCAATCTAACACTTTTCTGGTCGAATCACCTTAGCCTTGGTCGGTTTACTCAACTACCAATTAGCTTAAAGGTCAATCCTAAACCCAAACCAAGCCATATGATTCTGAGGTTCCATTCCCCTAAACCATTCTATCTAGATCTACATAAGTAAATGCTAGATCATACCTTTGCCACATATATGGAGCTTATTAGCTCATCGGTCCTCCATTGACTCGAATTGCTCTTGCTTAACAGCTGGACCATGATCACTCAATGATCTTACTTATGGTCCTTATCTTGACTCCTGCGTCAAACAGCTCCCATAGGTACTTAGTCATTCAACCAACCATCCCCACAGAGATAAGTAACCTTTGAGAAGTCTTTGAAAGGATAAGGGTTTGCATCTGGCCTTTCCCGGCTCATGCACAATCCAAAATCCTTTTGCCTAAGTCAATCAACCAACCATCCTCACATGACTTGGAACTGATGAGTCATCATCTGGCCTGACCGGCCTTGGAACTTAACCCAGACAACATATATGATTTTTCATACCAACCGATGCATTCAGTAATCAGGTTAGGACCGACACCTTGAACCATCATTCAGAGGTCAGGTCGTCCATACTCAACCATGATCAGATCTTACACGGCCTTCCTTGAACAATCACACTTAGGCTCAGTATCTATGGTCTACGACACATAGTACTAGCCACACACTTCGTCATGACTCTTAGCCAATCTCGAAGCTATCAACACCAAGGTTGATATCTAGAAGCATCACATCAATACTCTTACTCCAGTATCGTGACTATCCATACTAGTGTTCAGCCATCGAACCATCGTCATGAAACCTGATCCGACCACTAGACTTGATAAGCCATCGTCCACTTAGCATGTACTGATATAACTGGCCTTCCATTGCCATCATGTGGGTCTACCCCCTACATAAGGCATATGGCGCTTATCCTACTAACCAACCCGAGGTTGATTGTAAGATATCCCACTTAGCCTTTGCGGCTAGAACCATCCAACCATAGCCGGATCGTCCATTGTCCCGTCTAACCGTCTGGTTAAGATCTAGGTGCGATCGGCAAGTTATAAGTCCGGCCCAAAGGCTCACGGTCCTTCTTACCTGATCCAACCCAAAGCCTGGATCTATACCACCGAGTAAGGCCCAAGCCCAAACCGGATTGCCTTGCAACCGATCAGACCTTGCGACACAACACTCCGGTTAAACTAACCGTCCGTCCGTTCGACTATGCAGCCGCGGACTGTCCACTTGGTTCGGCCTAAGCCTTGAACCAATGGCACTGTTCGGAACTCACACCCTTTGGGAACTAGTACCCTTTGGACACTCGTGCCTTTTTGGAAACTCATGACCCTTGGCATCTCGCACCCATTCAGATGCTCCAACCGTTCGACCTAACCGTCTGTAGGGACTGTCTGGTCCGTACGTGTGTCCGGCCTATGGCCAAAGGACCACGCCTTAACCTACACAAGTCATGAACCATTGTGACTGTTTAGGGAAGGGTTGCAACCGTTCAGAACAGAACATAACCACCCCTATCCAATCAGATCACCTGAGGCCGGTTTAGACCATGCGCGCGCCTAACTCGTCGGTTATGGACCGCGACCGCATTACTCAACCAGAACCACGGTTATAACCAATCCCAACACATCAACAAGGCCACGCCAATGTACAGAAGGAGTAGAAGAAGAATTGGATGAAAAGAATGAGAAGAATAGGACACAATCCAAACGCCCATGGCTAGACCGGTTCGGACTGTCCGATTGTCTTAGCCGATGAGTCGGTGGTTACCCCACTGAACCTATCTGACTGAACCACGGCTTCGGAGTCCTTCTCCAGACCTTTCTCTATGCCTTGGGTATTCATAACCACACGGCCTCCTCTCTCCTAAACCATTCTCCTTGCCGGAGACACAAAACCACCACGACCGGCCCTTTTCCGGCCGATCTCTTGGCCGGGACTCTCTCTCTCTCTCTACGTTTTTCTCTGAGAATTTTACTCTGGAATTGGATAATGAAATAAACAGGAGAGACCCCATATTTATAGAAAACGAGGGTAAGTCTTGCCCCACGAACAGGCACGACTTGCTAGCGAATGGGCACCATCGGCCAAGGGTTGTCCCCTTTCGGCCACTTGCATCCTTTCGCCCTTTCTGATTGGGTTTGGGGTAGGTCATAAGCCCAACCCACGCCCCAAGACTCCTGGACTTAGCCCACGGCCTTGTCCAAGGACCCAACAGCCCAATGGCCTCATGGCCGGACCTCACAGCCCGCCACTGACCCGGACCCGGACCATCGGCCTAAAACCCGAACAGTCCGTCTAGCTGAGATGAGCTGACTCCCAGCAGCCTCAGCTGAGTGAGCTAGTAGTCCAGCTAGTGGAGCTGACTTAGTAGTGGCTGAGCTGGAGTGAACTCAACCTAGCTTCGTTAAGCTGGTCGAGCTACTTCTCTATCTCGTCCAGCTACCGTCTTACTTGTCTTAGCCGTCTCTTTGCTCTTATAAGGTTAAGTCTAAGTTTCCTTATGTCTTTAACCTTCTTTCTTGACCATGGAACGCTTGCCTTGATGTCCTGAGACTGGTTGGTACGTTTCCTCGAACCATGGCCGTCCCGACAATCCTTTCCAGGATTGGGGGCGTGACACCGGTCGGCTTGGCTCTTCTATCGGCGGTATGCTCCTGGTCTTAACTGGCCGGGTCGTGCCTCCGGTGCTCTTACTTTGAAGAAATCAGAGTGCTCAAAGCAAGCCTACGCTCTGTATACATTAGCATGGGATAACATCATAAAGTATGGTTCGAAGAGTTAAGAAACCAAGCTACGGAATGGTGATGGTCGAACATGGAGGATTTCCAAAGTCAGCAACTCAAGTAAGACTTAATCTCAATCATCAATTTGAGATAGGAGAAGACATTTGGTCGAGTCAGAATCAAGTTTGTTCGAGAGAGTAAGGAAGCAGTCGAAAAGCAGTACCGGAGATAGTCTACATCAGAGGTTCGGTAGCAGCATGAAGACAAAGGCGATCAACATAAATCAAGGAGTTAAGGAGTCAACCTAGAAACCTTATTTAAGGTATTTGAAGACATATTAGAGAGTCTAGCCAAGACATAACCAAGATGATCCGGAGAAAAACAGTTTTGGTCGATATGGTCAAAATGAGCTGGAGGAGAGCTAAGGAAGCCAAATGAAGATGTGCAAAGATGAGAAAGGAGTTCAAAGGGATGTTTTACACATTTCATCAGGTTTTGAAAGTGGTCAACTCAGAAGTGAAAGTCAACCAAAGTCAAAGGAGAGAGAAAGTGCCTTATTGGTCCATTTACCACTTCTGAGCAACCAATAGGAGCATGCCACGTGTAGGAGACAAAATTCCTTCAAACCTGGAAAACGTGTGGAATAAATCAAGGGATTTTGAGTGAAGAAATCATGGGCAAAAGACATCTAGAGAGCAAGGAATCATGAAGACACATTTTATACCCGAAATGGGCTATAAATGGCAAAGAAGACATGGACTGGAGAAATGGGTTTCTACCTCAAAACCTCGACATCTAAGGTTCATTTAGGACCCAAATGAAGTAATGGAGCAGGCTGGAGCAATCATTTAAAGCCTGGAGTAAGTGGAGCAGTCCATTAACCAAAAGTGGTAAAAAAGCCCTTCATGAAGAAAAATTATTTGGAGTCAAATCACGTCAGGCACGAAGGAGAGCATGCATTGGTCAATTCAGCACCTCATGGAGTCTACAGGAATAATGGGAAACAAACCTAAGGAGTAGGTTTACCATGTGTTTTGCAAATAGCTCATTTAAGCCTTAAAAATGGGTTATGTGGCAAAGTAACTTGCCGATCAAGTTTGGAGCTGAGATTAGATACACTTGAACTTCAACGTAAATTAAGTGACCTTCCAGAAGCTCAGAAGAAAAAGAGTAGATAAAGAGCATTTACCCACATTCATGAATTTCGGGTTTAAATTGGTGAACATGTGTCAAGTGCTCACATCCCTCCCTTTGGCTATAAATAGAACCCTTAGGATGTGTTTTTGAAGTTTAGAAACCCCTGAGCTTTCTCTCTCAGTCGATCTTATGGTTTGTTCTAGAGAGAGAAAATGGCTTAAAACCGATAAAATTTTTGAGTGTGTGAGGTGAGTGTGAAAGGCTTTTGCGTGGCTTGATCCTTGCTCTAGGATCAGTTGTGAGTGCTAGTAGTGGTGGTAAGACCTTAGTTGACCGTTTGTAGGTTCCCTTTAGCCTCTCTTTGATCGGTTTTAGTGTTAACCTTAGGTCTTTTGCTTTTGGAGCTGTTGTGCGGTTTGTGAAGTCTTAGGTGGGTTTCCCTGGTTGTGTTGTGTGTTCTAACCGTGTGTGTGTGCAGGTGGAGGAGCAAGAAACGTTTTAGTTCTTGTGATTGAACCACATTTGTGGCCATGATTGTTTGTGTGTGTGTGTGTAGGAGATTGGTAGTCCCCATACTTGAGTGTTTACTTTCTTGCATGCATTAGTTGTATTTGTGCATTGCATGTCTTGTGGTGGTGAACATATTCATCTAGGGGTGATGATATGTTAGACATGCATTGTGTTGTTAGGTCGTTAGTTGCATGCATGCATTTGTTTGATTAGTTGTAGCTTGTGAGTTGTTGTTGTGAAGCATGAAGATTTGAGTGTAACTCTCTCATGTAGTTCATATGCTCATGCATTGTAGTGTAGTTTGGGGTTGCAAAGAGATTTGAGTGAGACTCTCTCTTTTGCCGGGTAGTTGTAGTGTGTCGCTCGCTTTAGTTGTTTTAGGTTGAGTCTAGGCTTTGTATTGAGGTTTGTGGCTTTGCCCCCTCATGCTAGTGTGTTGTTGTTTTTTCTAGGCTAGGGTGAGTGTGAGATGTGTTGTGCATTTAGTTTAGTTGTGCGTGGAGGTTAGAGGTGGAGCTCCCTCACGCTTGATTATTGTTTTGATGTGTTGTGTTGCATCTAGACTAAAGTCCATGGCTGTCTCGGAGTTAGATTGGGAGATACCCAATTCTTCAGTGGTGGAGTGACCTTCTCTCCATGGCTTGTCACGTGAAGTGGGTCGCGCCCATGGACAAGCGCTGCATGACGATGCGGCCCGAGTTAGATTGGGAGATGCCTAATTCTCGGAGATGATGTTTTCCGATCATGTGACTTATGTGTTTGTGGTCGGGAGTGTTCAGTTGGGAGAGTTAGGGCTCTGTGTTGTGAGGGATCCCGGGATGTGTTGCGTGTGACGCCATCCTTTGAGTGTTTTGTTTTGTAGTGTTTGAGTCTAGGATTGAGTCTAGATCGAGTCTTAGTTTTGTAGTTAAGTCTCGGTGGGAGACTTGGGTGTAGAGTAGTTGCATTGCATTCATGTTTAAGTTTTTGCATTGCATTCATGTATAAATTCTCGCATTGCATATTTAATTTCGGTTGTTATTATTGCATTGCTTGGTTGTGTTGCTCTTGTTGTTTGAGCATGGGCTGAAGGGGGTAGTTGTTGTTTTGTTTTGGGAACTCACTGAGTGATTTCGATTACTCATTTCCTCTTCTACTATGCAGGTAACCTTAGGGGATTGGGCGTCTGCGGTGTGCGGAGGACGAGGCCAGGCGTAGATTTCCGTTGTTGTTTGCAAGGCGCAAGATGTTGATGTTTTCACTCGTTTTGTTTTTCATGGGTACCCGTTGACTCGTTTGTTTTAATTTTCTGCTGCGTTTATCTTTAAGGACTTTAGTCGAGTTCCCGACTTTGTAAAATAAATAAAATTATGTTTGTTTTAATAAAATCCCCGTGGAAAGCTGATATTTGAGTTTAGTCCGAACTTAACACAACTCTTGACCGAGGTACGGGTTGGCAAGCCTTAGGCCGAGGTTGAGAGGGACGGTGTAGAAACCCGTTAAAAAAAAAAAAAAAGAAGAAAAGAAAAGAGAGAGAGAATGGTCGAGTATCTTTGTGGTTGAGTCCCGGGCAATACAGATCGATCGGGAAATTTGAAGTACGAGAAGGTCGAAGAATGGATCGTGAGTGAAGCATGAGTTGAGACAAGCTGCTCTACCATTGTTAGAAATGTCTTAGATTGATCATACGACAGTTTTGGAAGAATTACATTTTTGAAGCACGACGGTTTAGAAGCTCGACGTTTTGGAAGATTGACGTTTCTTCATCGCGAAGTTTTCTCGGAATAACTTCGTATCAGTAAAATATTATTCTGAAGACATTATAAGTCGGAAGCAGGACGGGAATTAAGCAGGACGGGAAGCAAGCACGACGGGATTGAAGCACGACAGGAAAACCCGAACTTGGGCGAAAACCCTAATTTCGGTATTACAAAATTTTTTGAGGAAGCCGGAGGCTCGGGAAATATTTTTAAAGGGATATCAGACATCATCTGTAGTTTATTAAAAATATTCAGAGAATCAGAATGGGAGCGGAAAAATATTCGGGATTGATCGCGGGTCAGAAATTCACAAGAAGGGTCGAAATCGCGCAAAGGAACCGAGAAACTCGAGGTGGCTTGATCAGAAGGGATAAGAACGTGGTGGCAACTGTCTAACCAGCTGAGTGTCAAGAGAAGCTGGAGGTGTCGCCGTGCATGGAAGCTGCACATGCAGCTTGACATGTAGAAGCACGAGGTGGATCGGCCAAGCACGAGATGTCGCGACGCATGCAACCGAAGCATGCTGATCGACATGTGTGAGGATGTGTGGCGGCTTGCATGAGCTCCAGTCATGCAGCCTGACATCTGGGAGGAGTGGTGGCGTCCTGCATGTATCCTGGACATGCATCCAGCCATGTGGAGCACGAGGTGCCGCCGTGCATGCGTCCGGAGCCATGCGGAGCGACACACGGGCTGCCACCAACCTGAAGCTGATTGGCTGGTGTCTCCTATATAAAGACCACGACCCCTTCTCATTTCATTCATCCAGACCTTTCAAAAGCAAGTTAAAAAAGTGGGTTAGAGAGAGAGAAAGAAGTAGAAAAAGAAAGTAAGAGGTTCTGAGCTATTTCGAGAGTTTTAGAGAGTTTTCGAGATCAGTTTCTCTACTGATTTCAAGTCAGCGCCTAGGGAAGGTTCTGGCCAACTGAAGATCAACCAATTGAAGATCAATTCAGATGGGAAGCAAGTCAACGTGGTTAGAGAGAGAGAGAAAGAAAGTGTAGCTGAGTTCTGAAGACCGATACTCCACCGAGAAGGCCAGTTCCGTCCAATCGGCGATTCTCTACGATTGTGACGCGAAAGCTCTGTCCAATTCAATCCGTCCAAGCCAGTCATATTCTCCTACAATCAAGTGGAGGTGCTGTCCAAGATTAGTTCAGTTCCATGGGTTCAGATCAGTCGAAGTTCTCCTCGATACTCCGCCGAAATGTCCGAAGAACTGTCCAGCAGCTAAAGGAGATTCTGTCCAGATCAGTCTGTCCAGACGTGTCAGTTTCTTCATGATGAAGCCGAGATTATGTCCAAGTCAAGATCAGTCCAGTCCAGTCCAGTCAAGGCGTCCCTTGGGTTTTGGCCAAGTCCTCTCCGATCAACCAGCAGCTTCTCGCCTAGAACACTGTGAGTTGGTTTTGTGTGAATTCCACTTGGAATTTAGGGTAGATCGAGTCTGCATATAGATTAGAATGATCACGCTATTGAATGGTAGAGTCCTTAGGGTTATTTTATTTATGGAACCGGACTCAGTTTAGCAAGGGCTAAGCTGAGATGAATGGAATTAAGACTGAGTTAATAACCTGACTAGGACTAGGGCTAGGATGCATCATGTTTTCTATTATTGCGTGTTGATATTGTTGAGTGCAGGTTCCCGTTATCTTTAAAGATAGTTTCTCAGCGGGAGGCTGGACTATCTGGGTAACGGTTTGATTGAGTAGATTTAATTAAATGCTTGCTTGTTAATTAATGCTTGTTGATTGAGGTTAGTCAGCTCTTGGTAAGGGAGTGACTAACTGGTTGAGTTGTTAGTGATGATATTGTTGTTAGTGTTGTAGAGTTAGAGTGTATTGGCCATATAGCATTTGTGTAACCCACAATGCTAGGCATGTTTGAGGTGGATTAGGGTTCCCTCGACCTCGTACCCAGTGGGTTTAAGGAAACCCCTTATTCGCTGGATCGAGAACACTCAGAGAGACGGGGTCATGGCCTATGGCTGAGTGGTTGCACGACGGGGTAGTGACCGGCAGTGACCCGAACGTACTGTGGGCTGTCTTGCGGTGACCCGAACGTACTGTGGGCCGCAATCGTCGTGTGACAACCGGCAGTGGCCCGAACGTACTGGGGCTGTCGCGCGGTGACCCGAACGTACTGTGGGCCGCGTTCGATTGAAAGTTCCTTCTTCTGGCCTTTGTGGTAGGGAGATAGGATATTGCCGAGGATAGAGGAGGAACACTAAGTCACTGGGGCCCAGGTTAGAGTGTTGTGTTAGTGTGTCGTAGAGGGTTATAGAACCCTCGAGTTAGTGTAGCACCGATATACGGTGTTACGAGTTAGATCGAGTCGTAGATACTCATAGTCTTATTATTGTGATTGTGTTTGTGGTTGATTGATTTGCTTGCAGGTTCTGACATTAAGTCCTAAGTCTGGCTTAGGTACCGGATTAGGCTTGGTGTGTATTGGTTATTGTAGGCCTGACGTTGGCCTGTATGTGTTTGAGGGATTGCTTGTGAAGGGTGGTGGATATTAAAGCTATGCGGTATCATTGGTTGGCCGATCATGTTCTTGTTTGATTGTTGGTCGATCGATTAATGATACTTGTATAGTCTAAGTGTCTAACACTACATGAGTATTGAACTCAGGCGTATATATGGTTAACTAGGGATTGCTTGTTGACTTGTTTTAATGCAGGTTCCCGTTACTTGAAGCTAGATCATGGCAGGAGGCCAAGTCTAACTTAGTAACGGTTTGCCTAGCCTTAGCTTTTATTGCATGCTAGGGCTAGATTGATTGTTATTTTGGGTTGTCTGGGTAGAGTCTAGGTTGCGGGTAGAGGCCGCCAGCTCACTGAGTAACATTAGGTTACTCATCCAACTCCGTTGTCCTTTTTGCAGGTCGCTTTAGGTAAGGATGATCGGATAGCTTGGAGCTGGACGTTAGGACCACCGGTGTAGATTTGCATGCCTTTTGTAAACGGTATTGTGATTTGTGTTAAGTTGACTCGATTTGGCATTAGGCCGGGCCCAGTCTCGAATTATTCAATGTATGAATATTTCTTGAATCAATAAAAGGAATTGTTTTATATGCGCTTCATGAGTACTCTGATATTTGACTAGTCCGGTCTAACACAACGTTAGGTCGTGGTACGGGTTGAAAAGCCTTAGGCCTTGATCTAACGGAAAACGCTAACTCTAGGTACGGGTTGCAAGGCCTTATGCCTTGACGTAGCGGGACGAGTTAAGGGATGAACTGGTCTAGGTCGTGGAGTAAAGTTTGTGACTCTGGCCGGATCATCCCTAGCCCGTCACGTAGCGCTTCCGGACCATGGTGTTGGGTTGGACGGTCAGTCATGTTCTTGTTTGATTGTTGGCTGGCCGGTTGGCCTTTCATCTCCAACCCTGGGTATTGTACGGTCGATCGGTTATGTTCTTGTTTGATTGTTGGCCGGTTGATCGACCATATGTCTAGGACGGTTTGGGGGTGTTACAGACGGTACAGTGGTCGGACTGGTCGAGACTTTGAATTTGTTTTGAATTCTTAACTGGTACGACTTTCGTACTGTCAACCCTTGTAATGCTTCCGGGACGTTCCGGGTTGGTCCGGCCTAGGACGGTCCGGGGGTGTTACAAATGGTGGTATCAAAGCAATGGTTGAGATACCATTACTTTCGTTTGGGGGTTTTAAAATGTTTTGTCGAGTCAAAAGGAGTCGCAAACAACATCATTAGGGAACTGGCATGTCCTCTGCTTAGGATTAGGATTAGGTATGTTAGATCAGTTTTTGAGAATTTAGGACCTTACCCTTTTACCTTGTGTTGTAGTTTCTGGTGCAGGCAGTCGACAGGTTGGGAGTGGATCGAGGATGAGGAATGTGGTACGGTTACGGAGGGTTGGACAACTGTCTGGAGCAGCCGGTTATGATGGATCAAGTGAGTCAAGCTCATCCAGCGAGTCAGCGTCTGATTCTAACTTTGAAGATGAGAATGTGGTCGAGAGCACCGAGAGTTCACATGAGACTGGGTCATCTGAATTTGAAGAAGCTGAAGTACTTGAAGAAGTTGAAGAAGAATCTGATCACCTGGAAGGCATGAACTTTTTCGCAGGAATGGGAGCAATTCCGCAAGCATCCGACTCATTCAACTACCAGTATGGTTATGGCAATGAGTATTGGGAAGCAATGGACATCAGCTCGTCCGACGTGGAGATCATTAAACCACCAGCGCCAGAAGTTATTGAGACCTCATCAGACAGCACAGTTGCCGTCAACATCATTGACATCAGTTCTCGTGAAAGCAGTCTGTGGATTTCGATGCCAGCTTGGAGTCCAGCATTTTCACTTGGAGGATCTCTTGATTAGAGTTTGGAGAGAATCGGACAATCTTTTGATCAATACTATGAGTATCACTACTCAGCAATGCCAATGGAGTCACCGCCAGCAAATCCTAAAGTCAGAACTGGAGCAAGGGAAGTAGACATTGAAGTTCAACCAGAGATCGTAAGAGATGTTCAGATGATGGAGAGTACTCATAATGGAAGGACCAGACCAAATGGAGCTCTAGGTGGACAAGTGGAAAAAGGAAGTACCAATAGAAGACCAGCATCAAATGTTCAAGACTCTCGCAACATTCCAACCGAAGAAGAATGCAATGTGTGTGGAGCGGATGATCATCATACTCGGGCTTGTACAAGGATTAGGAGTCAGCCAGACTTGAGCGCATATCTGATTTGCAGCTCATGTGAGACGCGTGGACACTTCATCGCAGATTGTCCAATGACCAACGTGACCAGAGCCGTACCCATCTCCGTTGTTCCTCCTACCAGCCCTGCTCGATCAGCCTCATCTACAACAGGAGGATCAAACCTTAGAGACCTTGACCTTACTAGGAGTCCTGCTTGGGGTTCTCGTGGCGGCTAAGGTAAGTGGGCGCTGATCCTTTCTCTTGGGTGTTGTAGTAGTAGTTGTTGCTTTGCTTTGCTTTGCTTGCTTGTTTTGCTTTGTGTTGTTGAGCGTTGCGTGTGCAACCTTGTTGTGTTGTGGACGGTGTGTCCTTGTAGCAAGTGCGGTTAATGAGCCCTTGCTAGGTTGTGGTAGTTAGGTTTAGTTTCTTTTAGAAGCCTTGTTAGTTTAGGATAGAGTAAACCCTAGGATTTAGGAACCGATCCCTGTTTATAGCCATAAGTTGAGATGTGTTGTGAGCGTTGATGGTGTCGGAAGGACATGAGCCTTGACATATTGTTACCAAAAGATTCGTGCATGTGTTAGGAAGATCTGGAATCAGAGGCAACCGTGGTATAGATCAGCAACGAGTGTGCAACGGTTCAGAGTCGTCAATGTGAAGGTTCAGAGTCGTCAGCGTATGTTCAAGAGTCGTCGAGCAGTGTGGGGATTCAAGAGGAGCGATGGTGTGATCTTTCTCCCAAGAAGGATTTTCGTGCAATCCGTGCATGTTCATGTGTGCAAGACCAGAGCAATCAGTGATCGAGCTAGTGAAGAAGTAACGAAGGCAGTAACTGAAGCGTGAAGACCAGAGTGTATGATGTTTGAAATGGTGATGTCATGAGGAGATGAAGTTAATAAAAAGCCCAGAAGCCGAAGAATCAGAGAAGAGATGTCAAGAGAAAAACCAAACCAAGAAGATGTCGTGGTGAAGCCCAAACACTGTAAAGCCAAGAAGAAAGATTGTGATGAGAGTAGAAGATGAAGCCTAGTCAAGTCTAAGACCAGAAGAAGACGAGAAGAGTTGAAGGAGAAAGCCCAGACGAAGAAGAGACGGAATGTTGTAGATCAAGATGGAGTTGTTTCCTAAGGAGGGGAGACAAGGGTAAAGCAGTTGAGTTGATCGTACCGCAACAGGCAGTCATGATATGAGTAAATGGTGGTAGAAGAATTTATTTATATCAAATGGTGGTAGAAGATTTTCGAATCAAATGGTGGAATCAGATGGTGGCATCAGGTCAAATGGTAGCGGAGTTTAGAACTACATGGAGGAGTATCAAACAGTAGCAGCCGGATTACAAAGGAAGAAGAAGATAGTGAGGGCAGATAGCGGCATCAACGACAAAAAGTCAAGGAGCAGATCGAGGAAGCTGAAGCAGTAAAGAAATGGTGATATCAAGGAGAGTCAAAGAAAAAGAAGAAGAGAGGAAGAAGATTATCAATAATCGAAGTAGAATCGAAGAATCTAGAAGACGATGAAGAGTTGAAGTAGCCAACAAAAGGTGGTGGCAGAAAGTTCGGCGTAACTTGTGAATTCGGGGACGAATTCATTTAAAGGAGGGGAGAATGTAACATCGTGACTATCCATACTCTTACTCCAGCATCGTGACTATCCATACTAGTGTTCGGCCATCGAACCATCGTCATGAAACATGATCCGACCACTAGACTTGATAAGCCATCGTCCACTTAGCATGTACTGATATAACTGGCTTTCCATTGCCATCATGTGGGTCTACCCCCTACATAAGGCATATGGCGCCTATCCTACTCACCAACCCGAGGTTGATTGTAAGATATCCCACTTAGCCTTTGCGGCTAGAACCATCCAACCATAGCCGGATCGTCCATTGTCCCGTCTAACCGTCTGGTTAAGATCTAGGTGCGATCGGCAAGTTATAAGTCCGGCCCAAAGGCTCACGGTCCTTCTAACCTGATCCAACCCAAAGCCTGGATCTATACCACCGAGTAAGGCCCAAACCGGATTGCCTTGCAACCGATCAGACCTTGCGACACAACACTCTGGTTAAACTAACCGTCCGTCCGTTCTACTATGCAGCCGCGGACTGTCCACTTGGTTCGGCCTAAGCCTTGAACCAATGGCACCGTTTGGAACTCACACCCTTTGTGAACTAGTACCCTTTGGACACTCGTGCCTCTTGGCAATTCATGACCCTTGGCATCTCGCACCCATTCAGATGCTCCAACCGTTCGACCTAACCGTCCGTAGGGACTGTCTGGTCCGTACGTGTGTCCGGCCTATGGCCAAAGGACCACGCCTTAACCTACACAAGTCATGAACCATTGTGACTGTTCAGGTAAGGGTTGCAACCGTTCAGAACAGAACAGAACCGCCCCTATCCAATCGGATCATCTGAGGCCGGTTTAGACCATGTGCGCGCCTAACTCGTCGGTTATGGACCGCGACCGCATTACTCAACCAGAACCACGGTTATAACCAATCCCAACACATCAACAAGGCCACGCCAATGTACATAAGGAGTAGAAGAAGAATTGGATGAAAAGAATGAGAAGAATAGAACACAATCCAAACCCCCATGGCTAGACCGGTTCGGACTGTCCGATTGTCTTAGCCGATGAGTTGGTGGTTACCCCACTGACCCTATCTGACTGAGCCACGGCTTTGGAGTCCTTCTCCAGACCTTTCTCTCCTTGCCGGAGACACAAAACCACCACGACCGGCCCTTTTCCGGCCGATCTCTTGTCCGGGACTCTCTCTCTCTCTATACGTTTTTCTGTGAGAATTTTACTCTGGAATTGGATAATGAAATCAACAGGAGAGACCCCATATTTATAGAAAACGAGGGGGTAAGTCTTGCCCCACGAACAGGCACGACTTGCTAGCGAATGGGCACCATCGGCCAAGGGTTGTCCCCTTTCGGCCACTTGCATCCTTTCGCCCTTTCTGATTGGGTTTGGGGTAGGTCATAAGCCCAACCCACGCCCCAAGACTCCTGGACTTAGCCCACGGCCTTGTCCAAGGACCCAAGAGCCCAATGGCCTCATGGCCGGACCTCACAGCCCGCCACTGACCCGGACCCGGACCATCGGCCTAAAACCCAAACAGTCCGTCTAGCTGAGATGAGCTGACTCCCAGCTGCCTCAGCTGAGTGAGCTAGTAGTCCAGCTAGTGGAGCTGACTTAGTAGTGGCTGAGCTGGAGTGAACTCAACCTAGCTTCGTTAAGCTGGTCGAGCTACTTCTCTATCTCGTCTAGCTACCGTCTTACTTGTCTTAGCCGTCTCTTTGCTCTTATAAGGTTAAGTCTAAGTTTCCTTATGTCTTTAACCTTATTTCTTGACCATGGAACGCTTGCCTTGATGTCCTGAGACTGGCTGGTACGTTTCCTCGAAGCATGGCCGTCCCGACAATCCTTTCCAGGATTGGGGGCGTGACACCGGTCGGCTTGGCTCTTCTGTCGGCGGTATTCTCCTGGTCTTAACTGGCCGGGTCGTGCCTCCAGTGCTGTTACTTTGAAGAAATCAGAGTGCTCAAAGCAAGCCTACGCTCTGTATACATTAGCATGGAATAACATCATAGGATTTTGATCCTATTGTGTTGGCCTTCAGGATCGGAGTAATGATTAACAAGGACAGTCGGTGTAATAACCCTGACCTTAGAGGACAAGTCAACGCAAAGTCAACGACGTGGAATCATCCAGCAACCAAAGTGGAAAGGTGTATGAAGATGTTTATGGAGGTTCGATCGAGGAGTTTTGAAGAAAGATCGAGCATAAGTAAAAATGGTTCGAGGAGTTAGAAACTAAGCTACGGAATGGTGATGGTCGAACATGGAGGATTTCCAAAGTCAGCAACTCAAGTAAGACTTAATCTCAATCATCAAGTTGAGATAGGAGAAGACATTTGGTCGAGTCAGAATCAAGTTTGTTCGAGAGCGTAAGGAAGCAGTCGAAAAGCAGTACCGGAGATAGTCTACATCAGAGGTTCGGTAGCAGCATGAAGACAAAGGTGATCAACATAAATCAAGGAGTTAAGGAGTCAACCTAGAAACGTTATTTAAGGTATTTGAAGACATATTAGAGAGTCTAGCCAACACATAACCAAGATGATCCGAAGAAAAGCAGTTTTGGTCGATATGGTCAAAATGAGCTGGAGGAGAGCTAAGGAAGCCAAATGAAGATGTGCAAAGATGAGAGAGGATTTCAAAGGGATGTTTTACACATTTCCTCAGGTTTTGAAAGTGGTCAACTCAGAAGTGAAAGTCAACCAAAGTCAAAGGAGAGAGAAAGTGCCTTATTGGTCCATTTACCACTTCCGAGCAACCAATAGGAGCATGCCACGTGTAGGAGACAAAATTCCTTCAAACCTGGACAAGGTGTGGAATAAATCAAGGGATTTTTGGGGGAAGAAATCATGGGAAAAAGACATCTAGAGAGCAAGGAATCATGAAGACACATTTTATACCCGAAATGGGCTATAAATGGCAAAGAAGACATGGACTGTAGAAATGGGTTTCTACCTCAAAAACTCGACATCTATGGTTCATTTAGGACCCAAATGAAGTAATGGAGCAGGCTGGAGCAATCATTTGAAGCCTGGAGTAAGTGGAGCAGTCCATTAACCAAAAGTGGTAAAAACGCCCTTCATGAAGAAAAATTATTTGGAGTGGAATCACGTCAGGCACGAAAGAGAACATGCATTGGTCAATTCAGCACCTCATGGACTCTACAGGAATAATGGGGAACAAACCTAAGGAGTAGGTTTACCATGTGTTTTGCAAATAGCTCATTTAAGCCTTAAAAATGGGTTATGTGGCAAAGTAACTTGCCGATCAAGTTTTGTGCTGAGATTCGGTACACTTGAACGTCAAGGTAAAGTAAGTGACCTTACAGAAGCTCAGAAGAAAAAGAGTAGATTAAGAGTATTTAACCCACATGCATGAATTTCGGGTTTAAATTGGTGACAAGTGTGTGAACATGTGTCAAGTGCTCCCATCCCTCCCTTTGGCTATAAATAGAACCCTTAGGATGTGTTTTTGAAGTTTAGAAACCCCTGAGCTTTCTCTGTCAGTCGATCTTATGGTTTGTTCTAGAGAGAGAAATTGGCTTAAAACCGATAAGTTTTTTGAGTGTGTTAGGTGAGTGTGGAAGGCTTTTGCGTGGCTTGATCCTTGCTCTAGGATCAGTTGTGGAGTGCTAGGAGTGGTGGTAAGACCTTAGTTGACCGTTTGTAGGTTCCCTTTCCCTCTTAGCCTTTAGCCTCTCTTTGATCGGTTTTAGTGTTAACCTTAGGTCTTTTGCTTTTGGAGCTGTTGTGCGGTTTGTGAAGTCTTAGGTGGGTTTCCCTGGTTGCGTTGTGTGTTCTAACCGTGTGTGTGTGCAGGTGGAGGAGCAAGAAACGTTTCAGTTCTTGTGATTTAACCACATTTGTGGCTATGATTGTTTGTGTGTGTGTGTGTGGGAGATTGGTAGTCCCCATACTAGAGTGTTTACTTTCTTGCATGCATTAGTTGTATTTGTGCATTGCATGTCTTGTGGTGGTGAACATATTCATCTAGGGTGATGATATGTTAGACATGCATTGTGTTGTTAGGTCGTTAGTTGCATGCATGCATTCGTTTGATTAGTTGTAGCTTATGAATTGTTGTTGTGAAGCATGAAGATTTGAGTGTAACTCTCTCATGTAGTTCATATGCTCATGCATTGTAGTGTAGTTTGGGGTTGCAAAAAGATTTGAGTGAGACTCTCTCTTTTGCCGGGTAGTTGTAGTGTGTCGCTCGCTTTAGTTGTTTTAGGTTGAGTCTAGGCTTAGGGCTGTATTGAGGTTTGTGGCTTTGCCCCCTCATGCTAGTGTGTTTGTGTTTTGTCTAGGCTAGGACGAGTGTGAGATGTGTTGTGCATTTAGTCTAGTTGTGCGTGGAGGTTAGAGGTGGAGCTCCCTCACGCTTTATTATTGTTTTGATGTGTTGTGTTGCATCTAGACTAAAGTGCATGGCTGTCTTGGAGTTAGATTGGGAGATACCCAATTCTCCAGTGGTGGAGTGACCTTCTCTTCATGGCTTGTCACGTGAAGTGGGTCGCGCCCATGGACAAGCGCTGCATGATGATGCGGCCCGAGTTAGATTGGGAGATGCCCAATTCTCGGAGATGATGTTTTCCGATCATGTGACTTCTGTGTTTGTGGTCGGGAGTGTTCAGTTGGGAGATTTAGGGCTCTGTGTTGTGAGGGATCCCGGGATGTGTTGCGTGTGGCGCCATCCTTTGAGTGTTTTGCTTTGTAGTGTTTGAGTCTAGGATTGAGTCTAGATAGAGTCTTAGTTTTGTAGTTAAGTCTCGGGGGGAGACTTGGGTGTAGAGTAGTTGCATTGCATTCATGTTTAAGTTTTTGCATTGCATTCATGTTTAAATTCTCGCATTGCATATTTAATTTCTGTTGTTGTTATTGCATTGCTTGGTTGTGTTGCTCTTGTTGTTTGAGCATGGGCTGAAGGGGGTAGTTGTTGTTTTGTTTTGGGAACTCACTGAGTGATTTCGATTACTCATTCCCTCTTCTACTATGCAGGTAACCTTAGGGGATTGGGCGTTTGCGGGGTGTGGAGGACGAGGCCAGTCGTAGATTCCGTTGTTGTTTGCAAGGCGCAAGATGTTGATGTTTTCACTCGTTTTGTTTTTCATGGGTACCCCTTGACTCGTTTGTTTTATTTTCTGCTGAGTTTATCTTTAAGGACTTTAGTCGAGTTCCTGACTTTGTAAAATAAATAAAATTATGTTTGTTTTAATAAAATCCCCGTGGAACGCTGATATTTGAGTTTAGTCCGAACTTAACACAACTCTTGACCGAGGTACGGGTTGGCAAGCCTTAGGCCGAGGTTGAGAGGGACGGTACAGTGGTCGGACTGGTCGAGACTTTGAATTTGTTTTGAAGTCTTAACTGGTACGACTGCGGTACTGTCAACCCTTGTAACGCTTCCGGGACGTTCCGGGTTGGTCCAGCCTAGGACGGCCCGGGGGTGTTACCGTCGGGGGCATTCGTATTTCATAGTCAGAGGTGAAATTCTTGGATTTATGAAAGATGAACAACTGCGAAAGCATTTGCCAAGGATGTTTTCATTAATCAAGAATGAAAGTTGGGGGCTCGAAGACGATCAGATACCGTCCTAGTCTTAACCATAAACGATGCCGACCAGGGATCAGCGGATGTTGCTTTTTAGGACTCCGCTGGCACCTTATGAGAAATAAAAGTTTTTGGGTTACGGGGGGAGTATGGTCGCAAGGCTGAAACTTAAAGGAATTGACGGAAGGGCACCATCAGGAGTGGAGCCTACGGCTTAATTTGACTCAACACGGGGAAACTTACCAGGTCCAAACATAGTAAGGATTGACAGACTGAGAGCTCTTTATTGATTCTATGGGTGGTGGTGCATGGCTGTTCTTAGCTGGTGGAGCGATTTGTCTGGTTAATTCCGGGAACGAACGAGATCTCAGCCTGCTAACTAGCTACGTGGAGGCATCCCTTCACGGTCGGCTTCCTAGAGGGACTATGGCCGTTTAGGCCAAGGAAGTTTGAGGCAATAACAGGTCTGTGATGCATTTAGATGTTCTGGGCCGCACGCGTGCTACACTGATATAATCCACGAGTTCACACCTTGACCCACAGGCCCGGGTAATCTTTGAAATTTCATCGTGATGGGGATAGATCATTGCAATTGTTGGTCTTCAACGAGGAATTCCTAGTAAGCGCGAGTCATCAGCTCCCATTAACTACGTCCCTGCCCTTTGTACACACCGCCCGTCGCTCCTACCAATTGAATGATCCGGTGAAGTGTTCGGATCGCGGCGACGTGGGTGGTGTAACACCCCGATCCGTCCGACAAGGCCGTGGTCGAAGCCTTACATCACTCGGTCCACTTCCTGGCTGAACCTCTTAATTTTTGCCCTTTATTTATAATATCGCCTAAAAGCGAGGGCTAACTTAAACCTTAGATAAAGACTTCCCTAGTCATTAATAGCTTAGATCCTTTCAACAGATACGCAGCGGATTATTCTCTAGTTAACCATTGGTCTAAAACCAATCTAACACTTGTCTGGTCGAATCACCTTAGCCTTGGTCAGTTTACTCAACTAGCAATTAGCTTAAAGGTCAATCCTAAACCCAAACCAAGCCATACGATTCTGAGGTTCCATTCCCCTAAACCATTCTATCTAGATCTACATAAGTAAATGCTAGATCATACCTTTGCCACATCTATGGAGCTTATTAGCTCATCGATCCTCCATTGACTCAAATTGCTCTTGCTTGACAGCTGAACCCCGATCACTTAATGATCTTACTTAAGGTCCTTTCGTGACTCATGCATCAAACAACTCCCCTAGGTACTTAGTCATTCAACCAACCATCCCCACAGACATAAGTAACCTTTGAGAAGTCTTTGAAAGGATAAGGGTTTGCATCTGGCCTTTCTCGGCTCATGCACAATCCGAAATCCTTTTGCCTTATAGGCAATAGTACCAAGTCCATCTTCTGGACTGAAAAGCTCATTAGATCCTAAGTCAATCAACCAACCATCCTCACATGACTTGGAACTGATGAGTCATCATCTGGCCTGACCGGCCTTGGGACTTAACCCAGACAACATATATGATTTGTTCATACCAACCGATGCATTCATTAATCAGGTTAGGACCGACACCTTAAACCATCATTCAGAGGTAAGGTCGTCGATACTCAACCATGATCAGATCTTACACGGCCTTCCTTGAACAATCAAACTTAGGCTCAGTATCTATGGTCTATGACACATAGTACTAGCCACACACTTCGTCATGACTCTTAGCCAATCTCGAAGCTATTAACACCAAGGTTGATATCTAGAAGCATCACATCAATACTCTTACTCCAGCAACGTGACTATCCATACTAGTGTTCGGCCATCAAACCATCGTCATGAAACATGATACGACCACTAGACTTGATAAGCCATCGTCCACTTAGCATGTACTGATATAACCGGCCTTCCATTGCCATCATGTGGGTCTACGCCCTACATGAGGCATATGGCGCCTATCCTACTTACCAACCCAAGGTTGATCGTAAGATATCCCACTTAGCCTTTGCGGCCAGAACCATCCATCCATTGACCATGGATTATGGTTCATACATCAATCATGTTGTATGGATTGACCTATCCTTAAGGCCTTCGCTATTTCCTTACAATCATGTATTGAACTGTAGGACAACCTATTGCCATCATGTGGGTCCACGCCCAACATAATGCATGTGGTGTCCTTGTGACCATCGAACCACTCGTACCCTTTTCGGTCCTGTTCTGTTCGTACCCTTGCAGTTCCGACCCGTTTGTACCCATTCGGTCACGAACCGTTCACATCCGATGGATCACGACACGTTCGTACCTCTTGCATCACGACACTTTCGTACCTCTTGGATCACAACACGTTCGTAACTCTTGGATCACGACATGATCGCAGATCTTGGATCACGATACATTGCATCCTTGGGATCACGATGCACCCTTTGGTCATTGGTACCCTTTGGTCCTCGTACCCTTTGATACTTGCAACCCTTGATATCTCGTACCTTTTGGTAACTTGCATCCTTTGGTATCTCACAACCTTTGGTAACTCATGACCCTTGGCAACACGTAACCTTTGGCGACTAGTACCCTTTTGATCCAACCTATCCGCTATGGTTAGCAATCAACGTAACCAACCATGACCCAGGGTCTATAACGTGGTAATATGGTTAACTATCACGTTCCATATATATATATATATATATATATATATATATATCATATAGACAGAATAATATAAAGAGACAGAGATAGAACCACTCACAGCCGCTATAGCCCTTACCGATCGGTCAGTCTGTCTCTCGGCTAACCACCCTTGGACCCTTGGTCCTTGGCGCCTATTTCCCTCCAGGAATAGGTCTTCCTATTGGCCTTAGTGACTTATAAAAGCCACGGCCTCATATGGCTAAAGCCATACTCACCATGAACCGGATCGTGCCCTTATGGCTTTGATCCCGGATTATGCCCTTCCGGCTTGGATCCTCTTTTCTCATTGGGGGATCCCTTTGTTTAGGACGTATGTCCTTTGTCTCAGACTGAATGAGAATGAATTCATAATCCCTGGACGTCCTCCCCTTTATATAGAGAACCAAAGGTCATGTGCGAAGAGTCACATCCCTTCGAAGCATCCTTTTGGGACAGATCTTGGCCATCGATTACATTCAACGGTCCAGATCGTACCTGTTCAGAAATAGAAGGTTTCAGACCTTATAGGCACGTCCAACCCAATCCAAGACCTGGTACCCAAGCCCACGGCCTGCCCACAAGAGCCCAACGACTCATGGACTACATGGCCGGACCTCATCGCCCGCCACTGACCCGGACCCGGACCATCGGCCCAAAACTCGAACAGTCCGTCGAGCTGAGATGAGCTGACTCCCAGCTGCCTCAGCTGAGTGAGATAGTAGTCCAGCTTGTTGATCTGATTTAACTTGGAACGAGCTAGGCTGAGCTTGACCGAGCTACGTCTAGCTGATCGAGCTTCTCGTAAGCATCGCCCAGCTTCTGTACAACTTATCCTAGCTGACTTCTTTCTCTTATAAGGTTAAGTCTCAGCATCCTCACGTCCTTAACCTTCTATCTTGGCCATGGAACGCTAGCCTTAAGGTCTTAAGACCGGCTGGTACGTTTCCCTCGAACCATGGCCGTCCCGACAATCCTATCCAGGATTGGGGGCGTGATAAGTCTCCACCACTTGAAATGGATTCGTCCTCAAATCCGGTGATGATTATACCTTGTCTTAAGACAAAATATTCCAACCGAACTTATTCTAGTCTTGATAAGGGAATAGAACAAGCCTGATTCAGAACAACAAAAACCACTTCGATGATCAAATTCCTTTGACCATCGTTGTACAAGTCTCCCTTACTTGATAAGGATTTAACCACAAACAATCCTATCAAGGGGTCCTTCTGGTTTTGCTTATGGCACCCTTACTGGTGTACTTTGACCACAGTGGAGGGTCCATCAAGCATTCATTCAAGTGATACTTGTAATTCCATCCAAAGACATTCCTTATGTCACTAGACGAACTCTCCAGGTTGCGGTCCTAGTATCTAACAAGTCTATGTCTTTCTTTTGAATATCATCTTCTTCAGATTTTATTCTATCTCTGATCATAGTCCACGACTAGATCATAACAAGTCCCTAGGAACTTGCTGCATACTCGAGCCTTAGTAGATTTGGCCAATCCCCACGCCACTCGATGTACCAGTCAAGTCCTCATGAACTCGTTCCAATCTTTAGGCTGCTCGTCCTACAACGACTCCTAACAGATTGTTATGGTTCTTTTGTCCTTTATGGACAATAAGGTTCATGACCTCAGCCACAACGTACTGGATCATCCCCTTAACCAGCCACAACCTTTTCAGGCTTCACCACATTGCGATCTTAGTCCCTCCAGACTAAAAACGCCTCAGACTTGACCTCTGTCCTTCACTGGACTTTGTCATAATTCGATCCTGGTCCATTTACGAACGTGATCGTATTCCGGTCCTGGTCCACTCAGGGACTCGACCATTTCATCCCGACCATAGGTCCATCTCCGAATAGGTCGTGGCCTGATCCTCATCCCTTACTGGACTTGATCATTCTCTTCTCAACCTTAGGTCAATCTCCGACTTGGTTGTACTGTGACCATGGTCCTCTCTCGGACGTGGTCGACTTCAGCTCGGCCATCTCGGCAGGAGCCATCAGAAACAGACTCTAGGACAGCGGAGCTGCCCCTGGTTCCAGTTCAATCATTAATGGATCCGACCTATCAGGGGGGACACCCTGTAGCGAGCGGAACACATCTGGGAACTTAGACACCAACGGATCCTCAGACAGATCTTTCAGATCAACAGAATTTGCCGCGCTCCATAGTGGTAATTCTGGTCAAAAATACTTCTCAATCCCGTCTAAGTATCCGATCCACACGGAATGCTGACACCACTACTTTCCTTAAAGCCGGACTCAGACATTGGATCTCGATACCAACGAGATCCCAGACAGATCAACAGAATTGCCGTGCTCCTTAGTTGTAGTTGTGGTAAAAAAATACTTCACAACCCTGTCTAAGCATTCGATTCACTTGGACTGCTGACACCCCTTCTTTCCTTAGAGCCGGACTCAGACTCAGACTTTGGTACTGGATCGGGTGAGGTCCAGTCTCCAATTGCACACAAACTTGGTGGCAATCGAGAGTGGCCCGATACTTTCCCAAACAGATTCATGCATAGGATCATCTCATGATTCTGTAGGCGCGTGGATATTTTTCTCAATCAGATCTACAGGCAGATTTCTCTACTGGATCTTCACCGGGATATTTTTCCTGAGCCCTAGTGAATGCATTATTTGCCCATCGGCTGCCCTCACTAGTCTCGAATCATCCCAGAGCTCAGACAGAACAGACTCTTTCCGACCAGTCCCGGACTCACAAAACTATGTGTAGCCTTTGTGTCGAAAAGTATGTGTGTTTCCACACCACAAATCCACTTGTGGAAAATATCTCAGTTCATGACCACACCACAAAGAACGTCCCATAACATCCCTCATGACGTCGCCTATCACTTAATACTTCCACTACCATTAGGTACCTAGATGAGTAGGATTTCGGTTCGATCACATATTTGGAAAACTTCCCATACCATTCTCCAAAGCGTCTTACTATTGCAAATGCTCACACCATTCACAACAGCAATTATAATATACTATAATCCCCATCATACTATGATACTTAACATCATGTTCTTCCAAAGATTGGAACGAATACCCTGAGTTTCCTCATTCTTTCTTTGGACGGATTCAGATTGGAATTGATTCATTCCATCTGACTCGTTAAATGGAAACCTACCTTGACTTATACCGAGTCCTAACTGATCCATCTGATCAGACGTCCACTCGTGTACTGGTCATGTAGTGTCTCCCTTGAGTCAGATTTTAATATTGCATATGCTTTACTTATTATGAACGACCATCAAGCGATAACACTTTACTTCAGTAGAATGCTGCACGTTTATTTCAACCCAAGCCACTCTCTGGTCCATGTTACTTCCCTTTTTCAGGACATCCATAAACAAGTCTTGCATTGATTCCATCCCTTCCAACCCGTCTAGTACTTCTAAATACTAGATCGACCAACCTTTCTGTTTTTAGGTTCTTGCCCTTGGAAAACGTATCTTGGCTAAGCCGGTTCATCTTAGAATTCCCACATTCACAAGCATGATACCCTAGCTTTCCTCAACTCTTTCTTGGCTCACCCAAACTAAGGTTTCATAGTCATCATAGTTTTGGAAATAATTTCGGTATGAAACTCATAATCTTAGAGCGTTTTCCTAAACAGGATCAAGCATGCTCTGATACCAACTTGTAATACCCCGATCCGGCCGACAAGGCCGTGGTCGAAGCCTTACATCGCTCGGTCCACTTCCTGGCCGAACCTCTTAATTTTTGCCCTTTATTTATAATATCGCCTAAAGGCGAGGGCTAACTTAAACCTTATCTAAAGACTTCCTTAGTCATTAATAGCTTAGATCCTTTCAACAGATACGCAGCGGATTATTCTCTAGTTAACCATTGGTCTAAAACCAATCTAACACTTGTCTGGTCGAATCACCTTAGCCTTGGTCAGTTTACTCAACTACCATTTAGCTTAAAGGTCAATCCTAAACCCAAACCAAGCCATACGATTCTGAGGTTCCATTCCCCTAAACAATTCTATTTAGATCTACATAAGTAAATGCTAGATCATACCTTTGCCACATCTATGGAGCTTATTAGCTCATCGGTCCTCCATTTACTCAAATTTCTCTTGCTTGACAGCTGAACCCCGATCACTCAATGATCTTACTTAAGGTCCTTATCGTGACTCCTGCATCAAACAACTCCCCTAGGTACTTAGTCATTAAACCAACCATCCCCACAGACATAAATAACCTTTGAGAAGTCTTTGAAAGGATAAGGGTTTGCATATGGCCTTTCTCGGCTCATGCACAATCCGAAATCCTTTTGCCTTATAGGCAATAGTACCAAGTCCATCTTCTGGACTGACAAAGCTCATTAGATCCTAAGTCAATCAACCAACCATCCTCACATGACTTGGAACTGATGAGTCTTCATCTGGCCTGACCGGCCTTGGGACTTAACCTAGACAACATATATGATTTGTTCATACCAACCGATGCATTCATTAATCAGGTTAGGACCGACACCTTGAACCATCATTCAGAGGTAAGGTCGTCCATACTCAACCATAATCAGATATTACACGGCCTTCCTTGAACAATCACACTTAGGCTCAGTATCTATGGTCTACGACACATAGTACTAGCCACACACTTTGTAATGACTCTTAGCCAATCTCGAAGCTATTAACACCAAGGTTGATATCTAGAAGCATCACATCAATACTCTTACTCCAGCAACGTGACTATACATACTAGTGTTCGGCCATCGAACCATCGTCATGAAACATGATCCGACCACTAGACTTGATAAGCCATCGTCCACTTAGAATGTACTGATATAACCGGCCTTCCATTGCCATTATGTGGGTCTACGCCCTACATATGGCGCCTATTCTACTAACCAACCAAAGGTTGATCATAAGATATCCCACTTAGCCTTTGCGGCCAGAACCTTCATCCATTGACCATGGATTATGGTTCATACATCAATCATGTTGTACGGATTGCACTTAGCCTTAAGGCCTTTGCTATTTCTTTACACTCATGTATTGACCTGTAGGACAACTTATTGCCATCATGTGGGTCCACGCCCAACATAATGCATTTGGTGTCCTTGTGACCATTGAACAACTCGTACCCTTTTCGGTCCCGTTCCGTTCGTACCCTTTCTGTCCCAACCCGTTTGTACCCTTTCGGTCACGAACCGTTCACATCCGATGGATCATGATACGTTCGTACCTCTTGGATCACGACACGTTCGTACCTCTTGGATCACAACATGATCCTGGGCAACACGCAACCTTGGATCACGATGCACCGTCATTGGTACCCTTTGGTCCTCGTACCCTTTGATACTTGCAACCATTGGTATCTCGTACCTTTTGGTTACTTGCATCCTTTGGTATCTCACAACCTTTGGTAACTCATGACACTTGGCAACACGCAACCTTTGGCGACTAGTACCCTTTTGATCTAACCTATCCGCTATGGTTAGCAATCAACGTAACCAACCATACCCCATGGTCTATGACGTGGTAATTTGGTCTATATATATATATCATATATACATAATAATATAAAGAGACAGAGATAGAACCACTCACAGCCGCTATAGCCCTTACCAATTGGTCAGTCCGTCTCTCGCCTAACCACCCTTGGTCCTTCGCGCCTATTTCCGTCCAGGAATAGGTCTTCCTATTGGCCTTAGTGACTTATAAAAGCCACGGCCTCATATGGCTAAAGCCATACTCACCATGAACCGGATAGTGCCCTTATGGTGTTGGTCCCGGATTCTGCCCTTCCGGCTTGGATCCTCGTTTCTCATTGGGGGATCCCTTTGTTTAGGACGTGTGTCCTTTGTCTCAGACAGAATGAGACTGAATGAGAATGAATTCATAATCCCTGGATGTGACACCCCCGATCGTAGATAACCGGAAATGACACGGTCGATGTTCCCTGATGGTCGACCCGAGGTTCTCGAAATAAATCCGATCACCTTAGACCAACAACCAAAGAACACAGACACTCCTATCGGATATTACTCTAGGCTTTTCAACCCGATAAAGCAATATTCGATAGTTAGTTCGTCCCGGACAAGGACTAATATCATATGAGAACTCGTGATTTATAAATATCTTTTATACATTATTTATTTACTTTAAACATCTTACAAACTGTTATAGTTTACCCTACGGCCTATCGCCCAACAACGTTTTAAGTAAATATACATCAAAATGTACGTTGCAAGGACAACAAAATACTACCGCTGGTTGGCCGCTCCTTCCGTCCAAAAGATTTAAGTGTCTCCCGCCTAAGGTTTACCTGCACACACAAATGAGTCATGTGCAACTAGTTTACTCAGTGAATCTAGAATCACAACACAATCAATAACAATCAAGCAATTATCAATGCATATACATGATCATGCAAGTACTAGTACTATACTTTAATATCGATCATCATTGTGAATTCTTATTTTAAACATCACTTCCACAACACCCGCCCGTTACCATACTCATATAATACAATATATATACTAGACCCGAGAAACCACTAAGGCTAACCGAGACTAGTGAGTTAGCATCACCATCATTGTCGAATGTCCGGTATGAACAATCCGACACTGCATCGTCATGCAGTACACGGTCTCCAGGGAGCTATCCCATCATCGTGTCTTCATGACCTTGTTCCATTCGCAGGACCAAGTCACGGTAATGCGGGGGCTTTAGGGATAGTGAATATAACAAGACTTCACATCATTTTACTTCACATTATTTTACTTCCATACTTATTTCAAATTAATCTATAATTAATCATAATTAACTCTTAATTAATCCTAGATTAATCCTTAATTAATCTCATATTAATATTTAATTAATCCAAGATTAGTACTTAATTAATCATGATTACTCCTTAATTAATCTCAGATTAATTCTCAATTAAACCAAGATTAATTCTTAATTAAACCATGATTAATCCTTAATTAAACCATGATTATTTCATAGTTAAGATTAGCACTTGAGAACAAGTACTATGATTATGATTAACCTCACTTTAACCTTTTGCTTAATCTTCAAGTGTAAGTGTTTACACAAAGTAAACACCATACACTTCTCAAAGGATTCAAAGACTTGACTATCTAATTGAGATACTACAATTTAAAGTCAATCATGTACTCATACATGATCTGTCTCATCTTCTATCTAGACTCACCTAAAGATTAGTCTTGAAACTGGATTGGACAAGAGTTGAGTTCCACTTGAACAAGGCTGAATGGACAGGACTGGATACTTCAAGCTTTACTCTACCTCTGACCTGAAACAGAGTGGTATGATCACAAGATCAGTTCGGTTCATGCCTTAACACCTTAGATCAGATCAGTTCAAGCTTGGTTCTGCTCAGACTAAACAAGTTCATCTCGGTTCTAGTCAGTCTACCAAAGTTCAGGACAAGATCAGACTGAGTTCAAATCGGTTTACTCAAGGCCAGATCAAAACATCATAGCTGGTGATTCTAAGAGGTTGATTCAAACCGAAATTAATCAAAATTTGAATTATATCACCACTTAGAGAACTGATCCGACAAAGTTCTTATGTAAACATCAAATAGTTCTGATCAAGACATGACTGAGGTAGGAGACCAAAGCATACCAAGATGAACCAAAGGACTAGATGGCCTCAGCTGATCCTCTTCTCCAAGGTAAGCTTGTGGCTGGACTGATCAAAGAGAAAGATCAAGGCCTGATCATGATCTGAACTGAACTAGGTCTAGGGTTTTATTTAAAAATCTCACCTTCTGATCTTTCTCACAGCAACTGACTGAGCTAGGGCTGAAGTTCAAATCACCAACAATTTTTCTTGATTTAATTTTCTGATTTTCTCACTGATTTTCTCTTCTTCTTTCTCTCTTTCTCTCTGAAAATTTTGTGGATTTTTCTCAGGTTTCAGAACGTGGTAAAGCAGCTGGAGGAGAGGTCAAATATGAAGTGAGCTTGCTTCAGGTGAGGGTTTCACTCAGGACAAAGCTAAGCTGAGTGGGGACAGCTGGCCAGCTGCTTCAGCACTCTCAGCACAAGCTGCTGTCCTTTCCTTAACCTGAAGAAACTCCAGCCCTTTCATGTGCTTCTCACATGACAATCTAAGAAACAAGGCAAGCAGGCAGCTTGTGATTGTCATGTGACAGTTACTGAAGAAGCTAGGCAAGCAGGCAGCTTGTGATTGTCACGTGACAGTTACTGAAGAAGCTAGGCAAGCAGGCAGGTGCAAGTCATGTGATTAAAGACTGAGCAAGCAGGCTGGTGGAAGACATGAGTCTGGTCCAAAATTACTTGTAGCAGTTGGTTGATAATTTCCAATAATTTTTAACTAAATATTCCTTGTCTTTGGCTCTCGTCTTGTTCTCGGAAAATCTCTTCCAGTTTAATAAAAATTCGACCAAAATATTTAAGACTCGACCAAACTATCAAGTGAAGGTCTTTCAACCAAAAGACAGTCCCGTCGAGAAATTAATCTACCGGGTCGATTTTTATTTCTATTAATCATGGTCGAACCAACTAAAAACTGGTCGAGTGGGATTTTTCTTGACCAAAAATTTATTGGCTCGTTAGGGTTATTACATTGGAAGTCCTCCCCTTTATATAGAGAACCAAAGGTCATGTGCGAAGAGTCACATCCCTTCGAAGCATCTTTTTGGGACAGATGTTGGCCATCGATTACAATCAACGGTCCAGATCGTACCTGTTCAGAAATTGAAGGTTCCAGACCTTATAGGCACGTCCAACCCAAGCCAAGACCTGGTAACCAAGCCCACGGCCTGCCCACAAGAGCTCAATGACTCATGGACTACATGGCCGAACCTCATGGCCCGCCACTGACCCGGACCCGGACCATCGGCCCAAAACTCGAACAGTCCGTCGAGCTGAGATGAGCTGACTCCCAGCTGCCTCAGCTGAGTGAGCTAGTAGTCCAGCCAGTTGAGCTGATATAACTTGGAATGAGCTAGGCTGAGCTTGACCGAGCTACGTCTAGCTGATCGAGCTTCTTGTAAGCATCGCCCAGCTTCTGTACAGCTTATCCTAGCTGACTTCTTTCTCTCATAAAGTTAAGTCTCAGCATCCTGACGTCCTTAACCTTCTATCTTGGCCATGGAACGCTAGCCTTTAAGGTCTTAAGGCCGGCTGGTACGTTTCCCTCGAACCATGGCCGTCCCGACACTACAAGAAAACAGCGGTATTCTGACGGACGTTCCGACGGAAAATGAATTCCTCGGAATATACCGAGGAATTTCCGAGGCAATTCCGAGGAAACACAAAATTTGGCTTCCTCGGAATTTCCTCGGAATATACCGACGGAATTCCGAGGAAAACTCATCTCGTCGGAATATTCCGACGGAATACCGAGGAAACTAGTATTCCTCGGAAAAAACTGATGAATTCCGAGGAAATATTATAGACGTTAGAGAGCCATTGGAGAGCCGTTGGGGGATTTTAAAAATTCCGAGGAAATTCCGACGAACTAGCCGTTCGCATCGGAATTCCGTTGGAATTTCTTCGGTCCGTCGGCAGGATTTCAACTATAAATACAAGCACCCCTCTTCCTCTTCATTCACTTCATATCTTCATCCTCCCTCTCACTTTCTTTACACACGAATTTGATTCATAAAAAACATGTCTTCTTCAAATTATTTTCGTTCTTGGATCGATCGACCTCATTTGGATCCGAACACGAGATTGCTTACGGAAGAATACCAACAAGGTATAACCGAATTCATGGGGTTAGTTCACCGACAACCGGAAGCAAAAACAGGTATGTTAAGATGTCCTTGCTCTAATTGTAAAAATAAAAAAGTTATTAAACAATGGGATGTTTGGACTCATCTATATTTGAGTGGGTTTACACGAAGTTACAAAATTTGGTATCATCATGGAGAAACTGATTATGAACATGGTAGTACTAGCGAACCTCAGCCAGCGGTTAGATTAGAAGATCCAATTAGAACGGATGTAGATTACGGTGTAGGTACTGAGCAGATGGTAAATGATCATTTTAGAGGGGAAGATTTACCCAATGCCGAAGCTAGGAGATTTTATGATATGTTGGATGCTGGAAAGCAACCATTGTACGAAGGTTGCAGAGATGGTCATTCAGCTTTATCATCTGCTACAAGATTGATGGGCATTAAGACGGATTATAATTTGGCTGAAGACTGTGTGGATGCGATTGCTGATTATGTAAAAGGTATTCTACCCGAAGATAATGTAGCTCCTGGCTCATACTACGAGGTTCAGAAACTCGTAGCTGGTCTTGGTTTATCGTATCAGGTAATAGATGTATGCAGAGACAACTGCATGATTTATTGGAGGGCGGATGAACAGCGGGTTTCATGCAAATTTTGTGGGAAGCCTCGTTATAAAGATACGAGTGGAAGAGTTCCAGTACCATATAAAAGGATGTGGTATTTGCCTTTGACGGAAAGGTTGCAGAGGCTGTATCTGTCTGAACGCACAGCGCAACCAATGAGATGGCATGCGGAGCACTCAACAGATGGTGAGATCAGACATCCTTCAGATGCAAAAGCGTGGAAGCATTTCCAATCAAAGTATCCCGACTTTGCGTATGAGAGAAGAAATGTCTACCTTGGATTATGTACTGATGGTTTCAGCCCGTTTGGCAAGAGTGGAAGACAGTATTCTCTATGGCCAGTCATTCTTACACCATACAACCTACCCCCAAACTTGTGCTTGCGACGAGAGTTTTTGTTTCTCTCGATTCTCGTTCCCGGACCAGAGCATCCTAAGAGATCACTTGATGTGTTTCTTCAGCCACTAATATATGAGTTGCAACAACTATGGGCTCAAGGTGCTGAAACATACGATGTTTCGTATAAAGAAAACTTTCAAATGCGGGCAGTACTAATGTGGACAATAAGTGATTTTCCAGCATATGGTATGTTATCTGGATGGACAACGCATGGAAGGCTATCATGTCCATATTGTCAAGATAACACTGATGCTTTCCAACTAAAACACGGAAGGAAAACGTGTTGGTTTGACTGTCACAGGAGATTTCTACCACCAGATCATCCATATCGTAGAAGTAGGAATTTGTTTACGAAGAACAAGAGGGTTTTTGACAGTCCACCTCCGGAAATTCGTGGGAAAGATTTGAAGACACAACTTAGAGATTTTGGTGCAGAAAGGACGCCAGACGTCGGTGGACATGAGCATTTTCCGGTAGATGGTGTTGGAAACCTACATAACTGGCACAAAAAAAAAGTATTTTTTGGGATCTGCCATACTGGGAGGATCATCTACTAAGGCATAATTTAGATGTCATGCATATTGAGAAGAACTTTTTTGACAATCTCATGAACACGATCCTTAATGTTCAAGGTAAAACAAAGGATAATTTGAAGTCAAGACTGGATTTAGTCGATATATGTGCTCGTTCAGAACTTCATGTTGATGAGAGTGGTAGGGCTCCTTTTCCCATATACCGACTTGATGCAGCGGGAAAGGATGCGTTCTTTGATTGGATTTCAAACGATGTGGAATTTCCAGACGGTTACGCATCTAATTTGCGTAACTGTATCGACAGAAAGGAAGGAAAGTTTACTGGCTTGAAAAGCCACGATTGCCATGTAATGATGCAGCGCCTCCTTCCGTTTGCCTTCAAGGAACTATTACCACGAAATGTTCATGAAGCAATTGCAGGGATAAGTGGTTTCTTCCGCGATTTATGCACGAGATCAGTGACTCTTGAAGGTATTGAAAATTTGAAGACTAACATAGCCGTGATTCAGTGCAACCTTGAGAAGATATTTCCTCCCTCATTTTTTGATGTTATGGAGCATCTTGTTATTCACCTGGTAAGAGAATTGGAACTTGGTGGTCTGTGCAGTATAGATGGATGTATCTGTATGAGCGGTATATGTTCCATTTGAAGAAGATGGTGAAAAATTTAAGTAGGGTGGAAGGTTCTATAGTCGCACAGATGATCAATGAAGAAACTTCAAACTTTGCCGAGTACTACTTTCCAGCAGAAGTTCAGACCAAAAACAGAAGACCTGCTCGGCATGATGATAGAGGCGAACGGGCAACATATCATTGGAAGGTTCCAGACATTTTCACAGACGTTGGACGACTTAGCGGAAAACCAAAGGACCGTCGACTTACTGATCAGGAGCGCAGTCATTTGCAAACATATTTACTCACCAACTGCGAAGATGTTCTTCAATATGAAAGGATTTTCATGGCAGAAAAGCGGTTCGAATATAGATACGCCACAGAGGACGAACTAGAAGAAATGAAGCAGAGAGAATTTGGTGGATGGATGTTTACTTATGTGAGTGATGGTTTGGCCAGAGGTGAAACATTTGACGATTGGATACGCGAGATGGTCGTTGGACCAAACTTTGTTGTGAAGTCATATCCGAGATTTTGTACTCGAGGATATGCATTCACAACTCAGAAGAGGAGACGTTCGAGTACGACTTACGATGCTGGTGTTTGTTCTGCATCAGGAGATGATGTATACTACGGACACATAAATGAGATTTTGGAAATCAAGTATTTGGGCATGGTTGGATTGCGCTGTACTGTTTTCTATTGTGATTGGCACGACAACACTCCAGATCGAGGTGTGAGAACAGATGCATTTGGTGTTACATCAGTAAATTCAAGACGGAAGCTGCAATATTATGATCCTTTCATTCTTGCTTCTCAGGCCGATCAGGTTTGTTATATCAAGTACCCCCGGGTAAGGAACAGAGATGATCCATGGGTTACTGTTACAAGACTGAACCCGAGAGGCCGAGTTCAGGGAAGTTCTGAGCTGGAAGACCCACTACAACCAAGCACATCCGGCAACTTAAGTGCAGCAGAAGATTTAGGTGGAGTTGGCCTTGTAGTCGATTTAACCGACTTCGGAGAGGAAGCCGCCGTTCACGTAGAGGATGAACCAGTGATTGGAGAGTTTCACCAAGATCCAGATTCAGATTCATCTGGTGATGACGACTCGGAAACAGACTAGCGTCGACCTTTTTTTTTTTTTTTTAAATATAAATATCGAGGAAAATCCGAGGGCAGAAAGGTTTTCCTCGGAATTTCCTCGGAATAGATCTTGTCGATTTAGGGATTTGATTATACATTCCTTTTCCTCGGAATTTCCTCGGAATTTTCCGAGGAAATTCCGACGAAGATAGAGTTTTCCTCGGAATTCCCTCGGAAAACTCCGAGGAAATTCCGAGGAACTTGGGGTTTTAAACCGAAAACAACGTTTTACGGATTGAATAACACGTATATAACCTTCATTAAGTGTCTTAACCAGATTATGAAGTCAAACTTTGGTATTTTACCCAATAACAAACACTTTTACGATTGCATGAACGAAAACCACACAACATAAGAGAAACACTTATACACTTTAACAAACGGTAATGGGAATACTTACAATTATTTTTGAAATTTTGTTATTTCATGGTTTATGATCATCTATACAAAGAATCCTCAATGGTATGCATTATAATTGTATAAGAAATGAAATACGGCGAAAATAATCGATGTTTTGAAACCCCAAACCCTGGTTCCTCAGAATTTCCTCGGTAATTACCGAGGGTATTCCGAGGAAACCTGGTTCCTCGGAATATTTTCATTTAACCGGGTAAACCAAGCCGCCAAATATTTCGCGAAAATTGAATTAATGATTTCCGAGGAAATTCCGACGGATATAGTAAATATTTCCGAGGAAATTCCGACGGATAATTTCCGTCGGACCCCTCATTTTATTAGGTCGAGCCCGACCTTCTTCCCCATTTCTCTCCGCCGCACTCTCTCTTTCCCCTGCGATTTCGTCGACTCCTCTCTTCTCCCTTGCGATTTCCGGCGCTTTCTCTCTTCTCTCTCGCGATTTCCACCCTAATCCTCATGTATGAACCCTATCCCACTCTTTTAGGTTAGATTTGTATGGTTTTTAAGTAGATTTGATGATTTTGGAATGAGATTTATAGATTTTGTTAGGGTGAATGGTAGATTTGTGTAAAATCGAGTTTGATTATGTATTTCACTTGATTTGAATTTTTTTTTTAGTTTTTATTAATTTTGTGGTTATAAAAATCGAATTTGTAATTATATATATATATATATTGAAAACGTTTTTTGTATATAAAATCTATTTTTTGCATTTTAAATTCATTTATATATTTATTAAACATTTTTAAAATCTATAAAACTTTTTTTAAGATTAAAAATCATATATATAATATTTAAAATCATTTTTTGTGGTTATAAAACGTTTTATGTATTTTATATATAAAATATAAATTTCTATATTTATTAAACATTTTTAATATTATGAAAAATATTTTTTGTAATTATTTAACATTTTAAATATTTTTAATACTATTTTTCGTAATTATTAACTGTTTTTGGGATTTATTTAAAATATTTTTTAAATTTTTAAACTATTTTTTATTTATTAAAACTTTTTTATTAATTATTAAACTATTTATATTATTGTGATTAAAAACTATTTTTTTTAACTATTTTTTATTTAAACTGTTTTTTTAATTAAAATTATTAGAACTAATTTTTAAATATGTTTTTTTTTAATTTACAGGTCTAATGATGATCAGATCCGGCCTCGCCAGCGTCGTAGCCGGGGTGGTATGGGGAGCCAGTCTCGGGGTTCGTCCAGCCATGTTCAGGATTCCGTTTCGCCCCACAGCTCCTACCATACATCTCCCTCTCCATTACTCGCTCCTGCTGCTCCCGCTCCCGCTGCTACACCCGCTCCTGCTCCTCCGGGTCCTCCGGGAGTGATGAGTGTTGCGGAGTTGGTTCGACAGCCCGGTCGAGACCATCTTCCCTATCTCACTGAGTATCCACATGGACATGGTCAAACATGGTAATTTAACTTTTATTTTTTTAACTATTTTTTATTTAAACTGTTTTTTTATTAATAATTTGTTTTTTTTATTAGGTTCAACCGATCCGGGAACGGGATCAGCGCATGGATCAACCGTATGATGTACTCGGCCCTCGACAAGGGACATCCGACTTTCACTCACTTCCCTCTCGAGAAGCAGCATCTGTGGTTTCGTCAGTTTGCGGTAAGTATTCAAATTTTTAACTTATATTTTTTATTTATTAAAACTATTTTTTGTAATTATTAAACTATTTTCTATATTTATTAGACATTTTAAATATTATTAAAACTATTTTTTGTAATTATTAAACTATTTTCTATATTTATTAGACATTTTAAATATTATTAAAACTATTTTTTTAATTATTAAACTATTTTTTTAATTATTAAACTATTTTTTATTTATTAAAACTTATTTTGTAATTATTAAACTATTTTCTATATTTATTAGACATTTTAAATATTATTAAAACTATTTTTTTAATTATTAAACTATTTTTTAATTATTAAACTATTTTTTATTTATTAAAACTTATTTTTGTAATTATTAAACTATTTTCTATATTTATTAAACTATTTTTTATTTATTAAAATTTTTTTTTGTAATTATTAAACTATTTATATTTTTGTGCTTAAAAACTATTTTTAAACTATTTCAGCAAGAATTCAACTGGAATTCCGATGATACGCTCTCTATCTATCACCATTTTGTCCATAAAGTTATGGACAACTATGGGAAGCAGATGTACGAGTGGAAGAAGAAGTGGGAAGTAAACAAGGTAGTTTTTAATTTATTAACAATTTTTAATTTATTAAACTATTTTTTAAATTATTAAACTTTTTTTTTTTAAATTAAAAGGTCCCAAAGTCGATGAACGACACGGTCTGGAAGGAGTTGTGTGCGCATTGGGATAAAGAAGAGACGAAAGAAACTTCTTCCACCAACTCCAACAACCGCAGGAGCGACCGTAAAGGAAAGGGCATCTACAAGCATAACTTGGGTGCTCAATCTATTGCCAATCTGGCGGATCGCATGGTAAGTTCAACCGCTTTTTCTTCAATTATTTAAGTTTCAGAATTTTATTTTTTGTGTATTTTTTCAAATTTCTAATGTTTGTTTAATTTATTTTTTTTCAAGGCGGAAGAAAATGAGGGCGACCCGGTTGATGATCTCGCCCTTATGAAAAGGGC
>NW_022610947.1:70000-115000 GCF_000309985.2 Brassica rapa
TCGCCATTAGATTTAGTTTTATTGATTCTTATTCTCTTCTCTACCCCCTTTCTAACATAGTCTTTTTCTTTTCTTTTCAGGTGCATGCCCAGCGGGACCAGAAGCAACAAGGAGAAAGACTTGCTGTTCTCAGACGATCCTGCTCATTTGAAACGCACCATCCGTAGAGGTCATCGTTCCACATCGCTCGACGCAACAACTTTGTTGTCGATCGATACTCACAATCAACAGTCGACCGACACCAGACCTTCATTGTCGATCGATCCTAATCGTTCGACAACGATCGATATTACACCGTGTACGTCGATCGATACTGTGTCGTCAAAGATGGTAAACGTTATTATTCTAACACAGGACGAGAACGGAAACCTGTATGACCAGGACGGTCATCTGCGTAATGCAACAGGTCAGAAAATAGACGCTCAGGGGACTGTAATCCCTGATGCTTATGCTACAGGAGCTGATCAACCTGTAGACGAGGACGCTCGCTCGAAACCACTGGCCGACTACAATCGCCCAGATGAGTACTATTCCAACAGATCAGCTATTCGACTTCCGGAGATCCAGAAGCAGAATTTCGAGCTGAAGCCTCAATACTACACTCTCGTGTCGCAGCTACCCTACTCTGGGTTACCGCACGAGAATCCTATGGACCATCTACAACGGTTCGAGGATTTAATCGCTGCTATTCGGATGGAAGGAGTCCTCGAAGATCACCTGCTGTGCAAGCTCTTCAGATACACACTGAATGGAGAATCGATGCACTGGCTTAGGCAGCTACCCATAGGATCCTTAACATTCTGGGCCGACATCAAGAATGCTTTCTTACGAAACTTCTTCGATGAGGCACGCACTGAAGAACTTCGAAACAAAATATCCACATTCTCGCAGGAGGCTGGAGAGTCCTTTAAAGATGCGTGGATTAGATTTAGGTTCTTCCAGCGAGACTGTCCACACCACGGATTTAACGAAGTGCAGCTGCTAAGCATTTTCTTTCGAGGTCTCGCCTTACAGTATCAAATGGCTCTTGATACGGCGAGTGAAGGAAACTTCACTACTCGGAATCCGTTAGAAGCTGTGAGACTTATCGAAAACCTTGCTAACAGCAGCAACACCAAAAACACTGACTCTGAACGGAAGAAGTCTGTAGCTTCTATCGGGAAGGAACATATGGACGAAGTAAGAGCTAAGTTAGATGTGGTGCACGAGCTTCTTAGGAAGCAAGTCTGTTTAGCTGAAGGAGAAGTAGCAGATATGGAAGGAGAAGAAAATGTGAATTTCATCGGAGGTATCGGATTCCAGAAATTTGGAAACTAGGGCGGATACATAAACTTCTTTGGAAATGGTCAAAGAAGTAACCAGAGTTCACAACAACAGCAAAAGCTACTCGAACTCCTACTACCAGAATCCACCACCCCAGACTCATGAAAGCAAGATCGAAGAAATGCTTGATCGAGTACTGTTGGGACAACAACATATCACCGTGGATTTTAACGGTAAAATAGACTCCGCCTACAACAATCTGAACACCAAAATCGAGACCTTAGGGACTCAGGTGAGAACACTTGAAACACAAGTGATTCAGACTGGCAAAACTATAAAGAGGCAAGAAGCATTCGCTAGAGAGGCAGGAGCTGACAAAGGAAAACACCACGTAAATGCCATCATAGATGATGATTTCTGGCAAGTGGTGAGACATGAAAAGCTTGAGGAAGGAGACTTCGAAATCGAAAGCTCCATGAGTCTCGGCGGATCCCAATGGTGTCGACCGATGTCGATGAACTCGCATCAATCGACAGACCTTGACGAAAATCGATGGATGGATTACTCCAGTTATCGATCGACGTCGTCCGCTAAATCGACTGAATGCAATGCAGTTCGAATTCTAACTCATGAGGAATTCGCAGCTAAGCATCCTCACCCACCCTCCCCTTTCTATGATAAAATCGATCGATCGGTTGACCCAACCATCGATCGACAGAGTGAGTTCGACGTCGATCATCACAACACACCTCCCATCGATCGACAGGCACCTCTGACATACCGAGTGCGGTTACCCTCAGTTGATAATGACTATATCAACGCACTCAAAACACCACCTAAACCAATAGATAGCCCACCCGAACCAAAACCCAACCCTTTAAATAGTTCACCAGAACCAGTTCAAGAAGATCAGGAAACTGAAGGGAGAAGGTTAAGGAAAAGAAAGGAGAAAATTCCTAAGTACCTTAAGAGGGAAGCTAACGATAAGGAGATGGATGGTTTCACTAAAAGAATCCTCAGAATCCCAATCGAAAAACCTTTTGATGAAGCTTACTTCACACACAGGTTGTGGATGTTCTTCAGAGAAACAAAGGTAACTGAGGAAGACATTAGGAGAATGTTTCATCAAGTCAGAGAGAAGATGAGACACATGATCACATTGTCGAAGAAGAGTGATCCTGGGAAGTTTGCAATACCATGCGTAGTCAAGGGTGTTGAATTTCCCCATTCAATGTGTGACACAAGAGCATCAGTTAGTATCCTCCCTAGGATCATGGCAGACCATCTTGGTTTGACCATCGAACTTTCAACATAATCCTTCACCTTCGTGGATCTTTCAGAAAAACAATCAGGAGGTATCATAAGAGATCTGGAGGTACAGATTGGTAATGCACTTGTCCCGGTAGATTTTCATGTCTTGGACATCAAACTTAACTAGAACTCTTCACTTCTGCTTGGAAGATCTTTCCTAGCTACAGTAGGAGCTGTTTGTGACATGAACAAAAACAAATTGTGTCTGATGCTGATAGACCCCAACATCCACTACGACCCTATCCGACCTAAGAGAAAAATTATTAATTTTGTGGATTACGGGAAAGAACTTGGCTTCATTGGCGCATGCCATTGTGGAGCAGAGTACGAATCAGAGTACGAAACAGAGTACTCGGAATCGATAGACACCCACAATTTTCCATCGATCGATTCCAATGACTCAACGGTGACCGATGACCGCAACAAAACATCGCTCGACGTTGATCAGCCGGTTGACCATTTCGCTCTACCTAATCATTGTTATCCACACTTTGCCTTCCAACCTCTAAGCAAGAGAGGACGTGATGATTATTCCATAGGCAGTTGGGCAGACAGTGGTTTCCATGAAAGTTTTGCAGTTGACACTGTAATTACATCACCTAACGAGGAACATACAGAGGAATACGATGATGATTATTGGAAGGAACGTGCAATATAAATGTCTTTGCAAGATGAAAGATTTGAAACACATAAGTTCACCAACACGTTTCCAACATCGTTCGACGAAGTGCACTCCACATCGGTCGATACCCACCCTCGTCCAGCAAAACAACCGCTCACATCGATCGACACCCATATAGGAACATCGGTCGATATTTGCACCGGAGCGAAAATCCAGGAGCAGGAGAATATTCCCTCTCCAACTAGGTTTATAGATACCTATTTAAAATGTTTTGCACCCTGAAACCACCTCCACACACCAGAGCAGACACACAAGCAGAAAAGATGAACACTCTTCCGTCTACATCAACAGGAAAATCCATGAAGAGCAATCATCTCAAGAACACAAGTTCTGCAGAAATTATTCTGCCCTCGATCGATGCATCTGTATCAACATCGATCGATACTACTCTTAAACCTAATCTTTCTATTTCTAAATTGAATGATAATGCAAACATTGATTACGGATTAGACATTGATTGGCCTGGTCAGTCGGTAACACATCCCCAGTGTTAGTCACAGCCGGCTCGGTTGGTAACCCGGACGTATAAGATCCATCCGCGGCCGCTTGACTTGACTGACCGGCCATTTTCTTATTCCTTTGGGTCTTTCCCGATTTGCTTTTCCCAGCCTAAGGATTCAGACATTGTTAGTACAACATATACATAACATAACCGAGACAATTAATCCCTAGACCTAACTATCAAACCTCACCATGAGACTGAATCAGCTAGCTGCGTGTGTGTGGACTACATAACCCAACTATCCTAGAATCAAGCATGCTCTGATACCAACTTGTAACACCCGAATCCGGCCTCTCGACGAAACTGGACCCGTTTGCTACTTAATCAATCCTTTGCTTGTTTGATTCATTTTAAGTCTTTCATTTACTAAGCCATGTTCGAATCTGAGGTTCTAAAACAATTGAACAGATAGCACAGCGGAATATAAATGTATATAAAATGTATTACTTAGAAACTATAAAACCAAAACTTCTTAATCGTTTCATAGACAATCACTAGTTCATCCCTAGCATCATCCAACCACACGTTACACAGCCTCTCACTGACCGAGCCTTCACGGCTCCTTGGCTTGACCAGAACCATCCTTAGTTCCTGAAACCACAACCAGATAAGCATTAATCTTAATCGAGAATAGAACTGGTCGATTCTACAATGCTTGGCTTGGTTCCTAGAACATAGATAAACCTCGGACATTATACTTATCAAAAGATATGAACCTGCCTACAGAATCCTAAGTCATTCAACCAACCACCCTTTGACTTAGAATCAGATAGACAGTCCAGAATAGATAAACAGAACACACGAACAGTCTGGATCGTCCCGAAGACCAATCCGTCCATCCAGATAGAATCTAGGTGCGACCGGCCTAGATGAAGTCCATATCAAAGGCCCAACGGACTTCCTTACCTGATCCGGCCTTGGGCCTGGATCCAACGGACGAGTAAGCTTCACGCCCAATCCGGTTAGGCCAAACGGCCGATCGGACCTTTCGACTCTTACCCTGGCTTAGACAAACCGTGTACTTATCTCGACGGACAAGACATGGTCTGATCCCTAAGGAACGGACACGACCTGTCTCAACCGGCACCGTTTGGAACATGCACCCCTTTGGTCCTTGGTACCTCTTGGTCCTCGTACCTCTTGGTTCTCGTACCTCTTGGCGTCCGTAACCCTTGGTTACTTACACCCTTTGGCAACTCACAACCTTTGGAACTCGTGACCTTTGGTACCTCACAACCCTTGGTAACTCGTGACCTTTGGCCATTCCTGCCTCTTGGGACATGACCAAACGTTTAGCCCAACCGCCCAGTCTATGGTGCGATTCGAACCGACCGTCTAACCGACCAGCGTCTAGGTTAGCGGTTTGGTTATGACCGACCAAGTCTAGGGACGTGTCCCTTGGACTGAACCAACACAACCCTTCGTGTATAATTAGAAAGAAGAGAAAGGGCCGGATAGACACAAGAAGAGGAGAAGCGGTTAGGTCTAATGGACCGACCAGAGCCGCGGTGCGATCACAAGGACCGTCTGTTCGATCTGATGGTGCCATAGCCCACCACGTACCTTCTGAACTGTGTCAGGGTTCTCCATGCTCTTCTCCTACTCTCGGTCTCCCATACTTGATCGGAGGTTGCCTCACAAACGATCAGATCGCCGGAAACCTAACCACCACACAATCGGCCTTGCTTTGGCCGAAAACTCTCTCTCTCTCTCTCTTTCTTTCTCTTTCTATGATTTCTCTGAGTATTTTTACTCTAGATTGGATGAATGAAATCGACAGAGTGGACCCCATATTTATAGAATACGAGGGGGTAAGTCTTGCCCCACGAACAGGCATGACTGGCCAGCAGATGGGCACAATCGGCCAAGGGTTACACCCTCTCGGCCGCATGCGTCCCTTCGCCAATACCGCATGGGTTTGGGTCGGACAGAGGCCCAAGGCCTTACCCAATCCCTCTGGACTTAGCCCACGGCCTTGTCCCATGCCCAAACGGTCCATGGCCTCATGGCCAGACCCCCATGGCGTGCCACCAGCCCGGACCCGGAGCATCGGACCGAAACACAAACAGTCCGTCCAGCTGAGATGAGCTGACTCCCAGCTGCCTCAGCTGAGTGAGCTAGTAGTTCAGCTAGTGGAGCTGACTTAGTAGTGGCTGAGCTGGAGTGAGCTTAGCCTAACTCCGTTGAGCTGGTCGAGCTACTTGTTCCATCCGTCCAGCTACCGTCTTACTCTTCCTAGTTGACTCTCGACTTGTATAAGGTTAAGTCTAAGTTTCCTTACGTCCTTAACCTTCTTATCTGGCCATGGAACGCTTGTCTTGATGTCCTTAGACTGACTAGTACGTTTGCTCGAACCATGGCCGTCCTAATGATCCTATTCAGGATCTGGGATGTTACAGGGTAACCAGCCCCTACAACCTCCTTAGTGGCGATTGTGACCAAAAAGGCCTCACAACCCTTCTCAAGCATCCGTTCCACTTGGACTGCTGATATCACTAAGCATCCAGAGGTCGGACGAATACCTTGGAACCTGATCGGGGGTCCACACCCACTCTCAAACTGCACCCTTCCTCTGTGACAGTCCAGAGTGGCCCGGTTCTTTCCAAGCCAGTCCATGCCTAATATCACCTCATGATTCTTAAGGCAGACCACAACCAGATCCATAGGCATAACTCTATCCTGGATCACTATTGGGATATCCTTTACTCGCCCTAATGAATGCATTACTTGCCCACCGGCTGCATTCACTATGCAAGGATCATCCTCTGTTCCCATCTGGAACAACCCTTTTCCGATCATATCTGGGCTCACAAAGCTGTGTGTAGCTCCAGTATCAAACAATACGTGTGTTTTCACACCACCAATACATAGGGTCCCTACATAAGACCCCCTTTTCTAATCATCTAATCCATTCTAAGTTCTGTCATGTCCCCGATCCTGGATAGGATCGTCCGGACAGACTTTAGTGCGAGGAGACGCACCAGTCAGGTCAGTGTTGGGGTCTAAAACGGTCACGACGGAATTACCACCCGAAAATCCTCGGAGATCGTATTTTCGAAAGAGATAGTAAAAATAAAGATATAATTTTTGTAAAAAAATAATAACCAATACGAAGTTTTTACGAAGAAGTATCCTTGAAGATTCAAAAGCAAACGAACCAAGCTCGGTCGTTGCGTAACTACCACACATACACGCTGTCCGGTCGCTACGTAGCAACCAAGTCTGAGCCAATGCCGGTCGCTACGAAGCGACCGAACATCTGACCCGCTCGGTCGCTACATAGCGATCAAGCTCAAGCAATCGTCCCGCTCGGTCGCTACGTAGCGACCGAGCACGCGTCCCGCTCGGTCGCTACGTAGCGACCGAGTTCGGCCAAGCTCGGCCGCTACGTAGCGACCGAGCGCTCGTCTCGATCGGTCGCTACATAGCGACCGAGCTCGAGCCAAAGCTCGGTCGCTACGTAGCGACCGAGCGCTCGTCCCGCATGGTCGCTACGTAGCGACCGAGCTCGAGCCAAAGCATGGTCTCTACGTAGCGACCGAGTTCGAGCCAAAGCTCGGTCGCTACGTAGCGAGCGGGCTTGAGCCAAAGTTTGGTCGTTGCAAAGCGATCGAGCTCTTCCGAACATCGATACAACACCAGTCCATGCATTCTCGTCAAACGTTCAAATGCCATCTCCCGAAGACCGTAGCAAGCTCAGTCCATGCTTTCCGCTATTCTAAATCATCGATCAGACTTTGCGAATTAAAAACCGCGGAAAGTTCATTCTTTATCAAAAGAACTCATAGTAAACGTGTCGAGTCGGAAGACGGCCCAAAGGGACCTAAAACATGACTCGAGGCCCATCCTATGATTTCTTAACCAAAAGCCCGTAAACCAGGGCACGGTTTATGCTTGGTCCACAAGGAAGGATAAATGTCAAGTTTCCGCGGATAAATACGAAAGTTTTGAAAATAATTGTGAAGATCGGGAAAAATGGAATATCTCCATTTTTATGCTATGACGGCTTAAGGGCAGAAGAGTAAAAGCGTAAACCTACCTTGGAGCTAGTATATAAGGAGTCCTGCGCGAGAAGCATGGAGGAGAACTTTTTCAGAGCAAACTTAGCACTTAGAGCAATTTAGGCATTTTTTCCGTTTTTGTTATTTCGAGCTGCGACTCAATTAGGTTTAGCCGTCTTAGGGTTGCTAGAACTAGGAATCTCGCCGACAGCTCTCGAGCCCAGGCCTATACCTTGTTGTAAACGCTCATACGCAAATTCGGAAATAAGATCTTCTTTGCTCTCTTCTTCGATTTCTTATACTTTATCGTTGTTATTCTCGTGTTCTGATTGCTTGACGTGTGGTAATTAGCAGATATCCGGATCCTCTGGGAAATTAGGGTTTTCCTAGTTTTCTTATTTAAACGGAAATCGACAGTGCGAATTTCGGTTCCCACAGTTTGGCGCTAGAAGGAGGGGGAGTACGGATCAATCTAACCCGCAAAAGCCACATCACGCTCAATCAGACATGTCAACTAACGACGCGGATAACGTGCAGACTCCCCTTAACGGAGGTAGCGGCACCGATCTCCACACTCCAGCAGCAGACGTATCCGCGGCCAACGCACAAGCCAACGCCGCGACGCTCGAGGAGTTTAAAAAGATGTTCGCCACCTATGAGAAAAGGTCGGAAGAACAGGATAAGCTCGTGAATACCTTGACCAAACAGGTTGAAACCTTAACGGCAAGGACCCAAGCAATTCATCCCTGCGGAACCACCAAAATCCGCGGGAAGAGGCTCAACTTCGCTACCCCACTCGACATATCAGGAGTCGCGCGGGAACGACCTTCCGGTCAAAACCCTAGCGAGAAATCTCCCATCGAAAAGGGGAACCCTGAAAGTCTTCCGCCCCCTGCAAAGGACTCGGAGGATAATGAAGCCGAACGCATTGACCTGGATCCTAGCGATGTCTCCAACGACACCGACGAGGACGTCGACAGACATCCAAGAAGGACCGGGAGCCGATCTGCACGGGAAGGCTCCCCATTCGAAAAACCAATGACGGAAGAAGAAGAAGAAATCGCCTATTGGAACGAACAAGAGGAGCTGGCTGAAAGGCAAACCGAGCTCACTTGCAGTAAACGCCGACAGGCTCGGAAATCTACAAACGAGACATCGGATATCCGCGATCTTCGCGACTACATCACCAAGACTTCGGCAGAAGTGAGGGCCGTAAAGTCTCAAATCCATCATGATACTAGTGCTGCCCCCGAAATCGATCGACTGCTGGAAGGAGCTCGGAAGACCCCTTTTACCAGTCGCATTTCGGACATGAGGGTGTCTGATCCGAAAATCAAAGTACCGAAGTACGATGGTACGGCCGATCCAAAAGCGCACCTTCAGGCTTACCACATCGCGATGGGAAGAGCTAGACTGAAGAACGGCGAAAAGGATCCCGGCTACTGCCGCCTGTTCGTTGAAAACCTGGAAGGAGCAGCACTTGAATGGTTTGCACGCCTTCATCGTAACACCATCGGGAGTTTCCGACAGCTCGCATCGGAATTTCTCAAACAATACTCTGTATTCATCGACAGAGAAACTTCCAATGTTGACCTCTGGAGTCTCTCCCAGAGGGAAGACGAACCCCTCCGCGAGTTTATCAGTCGGTTCAAGCTGATAATGTCAAGGGTCAGCGGGATAAGCGACAAAGTGGCCATCGACGCGCTGAGAAAGACGCTCTGGTACAAGTCGAAATTAAGAGCAGGAATGGCCACAGCCAAAGAATGCTACGGAAGTATGTCAAGGGGTTCTCGAGCATAGCTTCTTAGGGTTGGCTGGTTATTACAGGAAATATGTCAAGGGGTTCTCGAGCATAGCTTAACCTATGACTAAGCTGACAGGCAAGGACGTGAGGTTCACATGGTCTGAGGAGTGTGCGAAAAGTTTTGCAGCACTCAAGAACATGTTGACTAAAGCACCTGTCCTGGTGTTGCCTGAGGCTGATCAGCCTAATGTGGTGTATACGGATGCATCCATAACCGGTCTTGGTTGTGTTTTGACACAACATGGGAAGGTGATAGCCTATGCTTCCCGACAGTTAAGGAAGCATGAGGGTAACTATCCGACCCATGATTTGGAGATGGCTGCAGTAGTATTTGCATTAAAGATATGGAGATCATATCTTTATGGTGCCAGGGTGCAAATACTCACAGACCATAATAGCTTGAAGTACATATTCACTCAGCCTGAGTTAAACTTAAGGCAGAGGAGGTGGATGGAGTTTGTTGCAGATTATGATCTGGACATAGCTTATCATCCTGGGAAAGCTAACCTAGTGGCTGATGCTTTGAGCCGCAGAAGGGCTGAAGTGTCATCTGAGAGGGAGGCGGATGAACTTGAAGGGATGATCAGGTCCTTGAACCTCAACACCTTGGATGGTTCAGATGAGTCATTGGGGTTGGAGGCAGTGAACCAGGCCGATCTCCTGACCAGGATCAGGCAAGCACAGGGCCTGGATGAGAATCTAAAGAAGTTAGCCGCCAATGACAAGACCGAGTACCAGACAACTGACAATGGTACCATCTTGGTCAATGGGAGGGTCAGTGTTCCTAATGATAAGGAACTCAAAGAAGAGATTATGAGACAGGCTCATAAGTCTACGTTTTCAGTTCATCCTGGACTGAACAAGATGTATAGAGATCTGAAAAGGTACTACCATTGGGTGAGGATGAAATCTGATGTTGCAGAGTGGGTGGCTAAGTGTCCCACTTGTCAACTGGTGAAGGCAGAACATCAGGTTCCCAGTGGTCTACTTCAGAACCTACCCATACCAGAATGGAAATGGGATCACATCACAATGGATTTTATGACTGGGTTTCCCACGACCAGGAATAAGAAAGATGCAGTATGGGTTGTGGTTGATCGGCTGACCAAGTCGGCTCATTTCCTGCCTATCAAGAAAGGGGATGGGGTCGACCGGATTGTGCAAGTGTACCTAGACGAGGTAGTGAGGTTGCATGGTGTTCCAGCAAGCATTGTCTCGGACAGGGATCCAAGATTTACATCTTATTTCTGGCAGGCTTTCCAAAAGGCCTTGGGAACCAGAGTGAATATGAGCACATCTTATCATCCTCAGACGGATGGGCAGTCTGAAAGGACAATCCAAACCTTGGAGGATATGCTCAGGGCGTGTGTGTTAGACTGGGGAGAGTCTTGGGAAAAACACTTACCCTTAGTGGAGTTTGCTTACAACAACAGCTTCCATACAAGCATTGGTATGTCGCCATATGAGGCTTTGTATGGTAGGCCGTGCAGGACACCCCTATGCTGGACCCAAGTGGGGGAGCGTAGCATGTTGGGTCTGAGATTGTAGAACAGACCACTGAGAAGATCAGGATGGTCAAAGAGAAGATGAAAGAGGCGCAAGACCGCCAAAAGAGCTATGCAGACAAGCGTAGGAAACATCTTGAGTTTGAGGTCAATGACCTGGTGTATCTCAAGATGATTACCTTTAAGGGTAGGACCAGGGTTTCTGGACGAAAGAAACTGGATCCTAGGTACTTGGGTCCATTCAGGATCATAGAGAGAGTGGGTGCAGTGGCATACAAGTTGGACTTGCCATCAGCAATGGATGCATACCACAATGTGTTCCATGTATCCAAACTCCGGAAATGCTTGTCTGAACAAGACATTGTCTTGCCCGAGATTCCTGCTGACGTTGGTAAGGACCTGGCTTTGGAAACCTTGCCGGTTCGGATTGTGGATCGGTCAGAGAAAACTATGAGAAAGAAGACAGTTCCCATGATCAAAGTGGTGTGGGATTACAACGTTAAAGACCTCATCACTTGGGAAACAGAAGCAAAAATGAAAGCTATGTATCCGGATTGGTACAGACAATTTCTTCCTGAGGAAACACTTAACATGGATTCGAGGACGAATCCCAAGTTAGTGGGGGAGACTTGTCATGTCCCCGATCCTAGATAGGATCGCCCGGACGGGCCATGGTGCGGGGAGACGCACCAGTCAGGTCATTAGACCTTGAGACAAGCATATCATGGCCCTGAATGAAGGTTAAGGGCATCAGTCAGCTGAGGCTTAACCAGGATACGATGGAAACAAGGGTAAAGGAGTTGAGTGAGTGTTTAGGCAGCTGGACGAGTGTTGGTTTGAGTTCAATCAGCTCGGTTCAGCTGGTATTCAGTTCACCATGATCTGTTCAGCTCACAGGAGCTGGTGGACTAGCTCACTCAGCTGGGAACAGCTGGAGGTCAGCTCAATCCGGTGAACGGTGCGTTCTGGTTCGGATCAGTGTGGACGAGTCCGGGATGGTTACTGGGCGAGCCGATGGTCCGGGTGCAGGACGGTTCGACCAAATTGGTCTTAGGCTTGGGACAGGGAGTGGGCAAGCTTCCAGAGTGTGAGCTGAGGCTCAGTGATCGATTTGTCAAAGGAAGAAAAGGGGAGAAACCGCCAATGGGCGGTTATGGGACGGTTATGGGACGGTTTTGGGAAGAAGGGATGTGATTTTTGGTAACTGTTCACCCAGGCGGTTGGGGACAGTTTAAGTCGTCCTCTCTCTCTCATTTCTGCCATTCTGGTCGATTTTTACTCACTTTCACACAGAGAGAAACACAGAGAAAATTCATAAGAGAAAGAGAGACACAAACCTTGGATTGGCCGATTTGATCCAAGAGATTTTTCTTGAGTGTTCCTGGTGTGTTTGGGCGTGTGATCAAGAGGGTGGATTTGAGGCAGAAAGACAAGGAGAAGGCAAAGGAGAAAGAGAAGGAAGTCGCCCCTGGAGACCGAACTCCTAAGGTGAGAGGTGTGGCCAAGAGTAACCGGACAAGGCCGCGGATGATGGCCGTGTGAGTCTGGCCGGTTTGGATCGATTGGCCACTCCTTACTCTGACTTCTTCTACTCTGTTTTCTTCATATATATTGTACTATGGATTGTTTTATGATATTACAGGGAAGGATCTATCGATCTTAAGGCCTTGGCCTGATCAAATCCCCATGAAAGCCCCTTGTTCTTGTGTGGGCTGTTCATGGCCGAGATCACTATGATCTGAGCCGGTTCTTTTGAATCTGATTATGGGAATATTTTTCTTCTGAATTGTCATGATTTATCATGAATTTTATTTGGTATTTGGATCTCTTTTTAAAGGGGTCAGATTTGACATTTTTGATGATTGTTCTTGACTAGATTGGATCCGACCATGCAATGTGAACTGATTCTTGTTTTGTAATCTAACCTTGTGATTGTGTGTTTGTTTGTGTTGGATCCAGGACCAGAAATGGACCGTGGTAAGGGAAAAGCACCATGAGGACCGCGGCCATGGGAAGATGTGTGGTGATTGGGTTGATTTTGAAAATTGTGTAATTATTGTAGCCTATTGTGCAACTTGTGAACTTATGCGATTCTAGTGTGTGATTTATTTATTAGGATGATGAATGATGTATGAACCTTGGTTATTATCTATGAAATATCTATTTGCCCTAGTCGATGTTGCATTGTTTAAGTGCGAATGTTGGAACCTCAAAACTCTGAAAAAGACTTAGAATTATTTAACACTTGAACTTGAATATGTAAATGAAACTGGTTGCACTGTTTGGTGAGGCCGCGGTCTGGTTGGATTGGGGAATCCAGGATCGGGTCTTACAGGTCAAAACGTCAAGCTATTGAGGAACAGCTTCGTAGCGTGACCGCTTTCATTTCCAACCTTTACCCCAAGCAGTTCTCTGCAACTTAAACCCAGCCGGACTCTGCAACCCAAAGCCCCGACGATCGATGTTTCTAGTAAGGAACTTTGGTTTTTTTTTTACGTGCTGGAACTTTGCCAACGGTTTTTGGTATGTGTTTTGGTGTGATTAATCACTTTGGTATGTTTGTACAATCTATGACTAGTAAATTAATTACTTTATCGATGTATGTTTGTTTTTAACTTTGCAAATCTTTTATAAAAATTTGACTTTTAAAATTCAAAATCGAACTACCATTTCAGTATTTTATAATCCCAACCGAAATAATCGTTTCTGACCGATGCACCTCTCAGAAATGTCCGACCGAAGTACCCGTCAAAACTTTCTGACCGAAATATCCGTCAAGTATTTCTGACCGTATCTTCCGTCAAAACTTTCTGACCGTATCTTCCGTCAAAACTTTCTGATCGCTGTTACCGTCAAAAGTTTCTGACGGAAGTTCCGTCGGAAATTTCCGACCGTAAAAATTCGTCGGTTTTCGGTCAGATATTTCTGACCGTTTCTGACCGCTTAAAAATTTCTGACCATATAGATCTGTCAGAACAGGCCATTTCCGATCGTTTTCCAACGGATATGACGGTCAGAAATTACTGATTTTCTTGTAGTGTACGAACAAAGAAAAAAAACTTCTTCCACGAGTTGAACTTCGAAATGAACTTCTTAACCACTGACATAAAGTTCCGAGGGACCAGCCTATGCTTGTCCGTATCTTTGACGAGTTGAAGCCTCAAAAGCGCTTCAAAATGATCGACGGAAAGGGAAAGGCCATGCTCGTAGCTCAGGATCAGGATCCCAATAAGATGCTGAATGGCGAGAGGAGTCAACTGGCTTATCGCAACCTCGAAACGGTCCAACACTCGGACGAGGATTTTGGGGATTGGGAACCATAAGCGACAACGTACTACGAATGCCTCGTAGCAAGTAAAGTAACCCTCTGGGGGGCTGTTAGCACACTCTTCGGGATAGGGAACCCGGAACTCCACAGCATCCGGGATATGGTAGAACGATCGCATGATCGCAAGAAACTCGTCGGTACTCCTGCTAGCATCCCCTTTCTCGACTCCACGATGGATCAGGACCGGGAACGACTTCTCTTTGGGAGGAGTCATCAAACCATAATGCGCAACCCACCATGCCTCGTTCTCGGCGGGATGTACCGGGTGAGGCACGAACTCCATCTTCGGAACAATGAGCTCTTCGTAAGCACTCGCGGATGACACTTCTCTTGAGAAAATAGAGGAAAAGGGTGGAGAGAAAGAAAGAAAGTTTTTCTTAAGAAAGATCTTAGAGAAAGACAAGAAAGTGAAAAAATTATGAAACAAGTTACATCCCTTCTTATAGGCATGAGGATTTACTATTCAAGCTTGGACTTTCGGATATTAATTCCATCCAACACGCCTAACTTGCCAAACATGCCTAATCCTACGATGCATGATCCTAACGGGCTGGGGGGCTAACTGTTTGGGTCAAAAACAGTCACGACGGAATTACCACCCGAAAATCCTCGGAGATCGTATTTCCGAAAGAGATAGTAAAAATAATGTTATAATTTTTGTAAAAAAATGATAACCAATACGAAGTTTTTACGAGGAAGTATCCTTGAAGATTCAAAAGCAAACGAACCAAGCTCGGTCGTTGCGTAACTACCGCACATACACGCTGTCCGGTCGCTACGTTGCAACCAAGTCCGAGCCGATGCCGGTCGCTACGAAGTGACCGAACATCCGACCCGATCGGTCGCTACATAGCGACCAAGCTCGAGCCAAAGCTCGGTCGCTACGTAGCGACCGAGCAATCGTTCTGCTCGGTCGCTACGTAACGACCGAGCTCACGCCAAAGCTCGGTCGCTACGTAGCGACCGAGCTCGGCCAAGCTCGGTCGCTACGTAGCGACCGAGTGCTCATCCCGCTTGGTCGCTACGTAGCGACCGAGCTCGAGCCAAAGCTCGGTCGCTACATAGCGACCGAGCGCTCGTCCCGCATAGCGACCGAGCTCGAGCCAAAGCTCGGTCGCTACGTAGCGACCGAGTTCCAGCCAAAGCTGGTCGCTACATAGCGACCGGGCTTGAGCCAAAGTTCGGTCGTTGCATAGCGATCGAGCTCTTCCGAACATCGATACAACACCAGTCCATGCATTCTCGTCAAACCTTCAAATGCCATCTCCCGAAGACCGTAGCAAGCTCAGTCCATGCTTTCCGCTATTCTAAATCATCGATCAGACTTTGCCAATTAAAAACGGCGGAAAGTTCCTTCTTTATCAAAAGAACTCGTAGTAAACGTGTCAAGTCGGAAGACGGCCCAAAGGGACCTAAAACACGACTCGAGGCCCATCCTACGATTTTTTAACCAAAAGCCCGTAAACCACAACACGGTTTATGTTTGGTCCACAAGGAAGGAGAAATTTCAAGTTTCCGCGGATAAATACGGAAGTTCTGAAGATAATTGTGAAGATCGAGAAAAATGGAATATTTCCATTTTTATGCTATGACGGCTTAAGGGCAGAAGAGTAAAAGCGTAAACCAACCTTGGAGCTAGTATATAAGGAGTCCTGGGCGAGGATCATGGAGGACAACTTTTTCAGAGCGAGCTGGTAGCTGGACGAGATCCAGGTGAAGCTCGATTGAAGTGGGTGATCAGAATGGATCATGGGAGATCTAAGTATAGGTCTGGAAATAGACCAAGGGACTTAGAAGAATTGAAGAAGATAAAGGAAGCAAGCTGGACACAGTGTATAACAGCTGGGCGATGCAGTAAGCAAGCTCGACCAGCTAGGTGAAGTGTAGTGCAGCTCAATGTAGCTCACTGAAGTGTAGGTCAGCTCCCTGGGCTGTATGGTCTATCTCATTCAGCTGGGTCAGCTGGAGATCAGCTCAACTCAGCTGGACTGAGTGTTCAAGTCATGGGCAGTTGGGCCGGGTCTGGACAGTGGCCGGGCCATGTGGGCGACCCGGGTGTACCGATGGGCTGGTTGGCTCTTGGGATTGAGCCAGGAGCTTGGGCAATCCGTGTGGGCTTGTTTGGACTTGTCCAGGAGTGGATTGGCAAGCCCAGGGCGTCTGGAAACTGCCTGAGGCGAATGGGTATGATCTGGACCATTGATTAAATCAATGGCCAGAAATGATACCGAAAGGGTGCAACCTTTGGAAAGGTAACTGCCCCTTCTTCTATAAAAGGCAGGCAAGTCAGCCTACACCCTGAAACACAAAGAAACACAGAGAAAAGACAGAGAGTTGGTCGGATTCCCAATCCAAGACCCATGGTGATGTGAATGTCATAAAGAGGCAGTTTTGGGAGATATCTAGGGGGGAAGTTATGAACGACTTTCTGGTGGTTTTGATCCGTGATGTTATCACCCAAAGCATCCTACAGGGCCTGAGAACACATGAAAATGGTGAGGAAAGAAGGTAGATGACCGGAATTCATTCCCAAAGGCCAAGACAGCCTTAAGGAGAGAGGTGTGTGGGATGGCAGTTTCATGGAAGTGCAAGGGGAGTTATGAACGACCCTGTGGTAGGTTTTCACCACGGATGAACACGTCCTATGCTTCCCCCGTATCTTGGGAACACACGCAAATACCCAAGAGAGAAGGGAGAAGGCCGGACTTCCCTCACAATGGCATGAATAGCCTTGAAGGTGGATGCAGTGTAGAAACTGGTTTCATGGAAGTTCCATGGAAGGGATCAGGGGTGCGACCCATGAATGGATCTTATAAATACAGGAGGTATGTGATAAGGATTGATAGAGGCGTGCACTGGAGGAGCATGGCCGAACATAATAAGGAAAGGCACTTGATCTAATCAGATCATGTATAAGGTAACTGATTTTATAATTACTTTCAAGGTTATGTTTCTGTCTTTTGTGGTGCGGTTAAGGCCAAGTATGGAACGCCCCTTGAAGACCATATGTTGTGATGTAAACTAAGGATCCAGGACCCTGAGATAAGGGGCGGATCTTAGTTGATCTAACTCATCCATGTGGGATGGAAGTTAGAGGCCACTCATTGGATAGTGATCCATGGTGGATCATGGTGTGTGTGTTAGTTCTGATCATGGTGTGAATCAATGATCCGAATCATGGAGGAGACACATGGGGATCCTAGTACATGAGGAACCATGTGGGGTGCAAGGTCCAATTCATTTGGAACCAGCAGCAAGCCGTGGAGGCGAGTAAGGCCAGTACTAAGTGGCATGGACCACAAGTATGGGGCCGGTTTGTTTATCTAAAGAAGGCCGTGTGTAATCTGATCTTTGGCAAGGATGGATGACCTGATCCATAGGTGATGGATCAAGCTGTCTGATCTGATTGATCAAAGGATGCACCAGTGGTAAGAGGAGGACTGATCGGCTTCGTTGGGACATGGTTCCATGGCCAGTTAGGTACGTGTGAAGACTCATCAGTTCTGGGTCATGTGGGGTGGTTGGTTGATTGACTCAGGATCTGATGGGCGTTGTTATTCCATGAGCTGGACTTGATATCATAAGTTGATAAGGCAAAAGGATGTGGGACAGTGCATGAGCCGGTAAGGGCCAGATGCATGTCCTTAGCTGTTTGAAGACTTCTCAAGGGTTACTTATGTCTGTGGGGATGGTTGGCTGAATGACTAAGTACCTAAGGGAGTTGTTTTGTGTGTGTAAAGGAGCTGGACGCAGTATATGGCAGCTGGCCATAGCTCGGTCCTAGCTCAGTTCGAGTGTGACAGCTCGATCAGCTGGTCTATGAGTTCATTCAGCTAGAGTAGCTGGGCCGATGAGCTAACAAGCTCCGTGGATGTGGCAAAGGTATGATCTAGCAATGTTGCATAGATGTACATAGAATGGTTAGGGAAACGGAACCTCAGATTTGTATGACTTGGTTCGTGTTCAGAATCAACCTTGGAGCTAGCTGGTAGTTGAGTATACTAACCATTAGCTGAGGTGATTCGACCGGACAAGTATTAGATTGGTTATAGACCAATGGATGATGATATTATTCCTCTGCGTATGTGTTGTATTGATCTAAGCTAGGAAAGACTATGGTAGTCTTGAGCTAAGATCTGAGTTAGCCCTCGCCTATGGGCGATGTTTTAAATAAAGGGCGAAAATTTTGAGAGGTTCGGTCAGGGTATCGACCAAGCGACGTGAGGCATCGACCGCGGCCTAGTCGGCCAGGATCGGGTCTTACAAGTTGGTATCAGAGCCTTCTTGATCCTGTTAAGGACAGTGCTCAAAGATGTTGAGTTCCAAACCAAAATTATTTCTGAAAACTGAGATGACTTGGAACCTTAGTTGTGGTGAGCCAAGTGAGAGTTGAGGTAAGTTTGGGTTTCATGCTTGTGAACGGGGAAGTTCCAAGATGAGCCAGATTAGCCAAGATGCACTCTCCAAGGGCAAGACCTGAAACAGAAAGGTTAGTTTTCTAGTTATTTGGAAGTAATAGACGGATTGGACGATGGATGCAATGCAAGATCTTTGTATGGACGACCTGGGCAAGGGAAGTAACATGGACCAGAGAGTTGCTTAGGTTGAAAGAAACGTGCAGCACTCTCTTTGAGGTAAATGTTATCCCTTGGTGGCCGTTCAAAACAAGTGAGCATATGCAGTGTTCATGTTGGTCTAAGGGAGACGCTACATGGCTAGTACATGAGTGGGCTTGTGATCAGATGGATCAGCTTGGACTCAGTGTAAGTCAAGGTAGGATTCCTTAAGATTGAGTGAATGGAATGGATCAATTCCAAGAGGAATTGGAAACACGATGTTAAGTATCTTAGTATGATGAGGATTGAAGTATACAATAAAAACTTTTGTGAATGGTATGGGACGTTCACAGATGTGTGATGCTTTGGAGAATGGTATGGGACATTTTCCAAATGTGTGATCAAACCGAGATCCTACTCATCTAAGTACTTAATGATCGGTGGTGTGGAAACACATTATTTGATACTGGAGCTACACATAGTTTTGTGAGTCCAAGTATGATTGGAAAAGGTTTGTTCCAGTATGGAACATGGGATGGTCCTGAACGAGTGAGTGCAGCCGGAGGGCAAGTTATGAACTCACTCGGTCTGGTTAAGGACATCCCTGTGGTTATCTTGGATAGGCCGATGCCTATAGATCTGATTGTTGTCCCCCTCAAGCATCATGAAGTGATCTTGGGCATGGACTGGTTGGGAAAGTATCGGGCAACTCTAGATTGTCACCGGGGAAGGGTGCAACTTGAGAACGAGTTTGGACCCCGATTAAGTACCAAGGAATCAAGCCAACCTCTTGTAGTTTGGTGGTTTCAGCAGTCCAAGTAGAACGGATGCTTGGAAATGGTTGTGAGGCCTTTTTGGCTACCATTTACACTGATGAGGTTGTAGGGGCCTGTGACCCAGAGGGTATACCGTTGGTTCGGGAATTTCAGGATGTGTTTGGGGCACTACAGGGCATTCCCCCTGATAGGGCTGATCCATTCATCATTGAATTGGAACCTGGAACGGCCCCATTATCTAAAAGTCCATATAGAATGGCACCAGCTGAGATGGCTGAGCTGAAGTCGATCAAGTCCAGTGAGGGATGAGGATCGCAGCACAACCAAGTCGGAGATTGACCTATGGTTGGGGTGAGACGGTTGAGTCCTGGAGTGGACCAGAACCGCAATATGATCAAGTCCGTCAAAGGATGAGGATCAGGACAGGACCTACTCGGAGATGGACCTATGGTCGGGGTGTAACGGTCTAGTCCCTGAGTGGACCAGGACTGGAATATGATCACGTCCTAAATTGACCAGGATCAAAATATGACAAGTCCGGGTTGGACAGAAGTCAAGTTGAGGCGGTTTAGTCTTGTAAGGACTAAGATCGCAATATGGCCAAGCTGGGAGAGGCTGTGGCTGGTTAAGGAATGATCCAGTAATTGGTGGCTGGAATCATAAACCTTATTGTCCGGGAAGGACTTAAGGGAACAAAACAATCTGTTAGGACTCATGGTAGAGTGATCAACCTAAAGATTGGAACAGTTCGCTAGGACTTGGCTGGTGCATCCAGTGGCTTGGAGATTTATTGAATCTTCTAAGACTTGAGTACGCAGTATGTTCCTAGTGACTGAATTTGATCTAGTCATGGAACTAAAGTGTTCTACATGGACTTGGTGTCTACTAGGAACGCAACCTGGAGAGTTGGGTCAGTGACACAAGTCATGTCTTTGTATGGGTGCTTGATGGATCACTTGATAAGATTTTGGGTAAAATCTCTATCAAGTGGGGGAGACTTGTGTAGATGGTGATCAAGACGTGATCAGTGAGGAGGGACAAGGAGGGAGATGCAACGAATTGGTTAGGAAGAACCAATCGAGCATGCTCTATGTTCTGGATGCAAAGAATTCGGTTAGAATCTTTTGTCTTCAGACAAGACGGCATCACCACAGGATTCGAGGACGAATCCATCCTAAGTGGGGGAGACTTGTCATGTCCCCGATCCTGGATTGGATCGTCCGGACAGACTTTAGTGCGAGGAGACGCACCAGTCAGGTCACATGACCTAAAGACAAGCGTGTCATGGTCCAAAATGTGGTTAAGGGAATCAGGTAGCTGGAACTTAACCAAAATAAGGCAGATGCAAGCTCAAAGGAGCTGGACAAGCGAGCTGGTAGCTGGACGAGATCCAGGTGAAGCTCGATTGAAGTGGGTGATCAGAATGGATCATGGGAGAACTAAGTATAGGTCTGGAAATAGACCAAAGGACTTAGAAGAATTGAAGAAGATAAAGGAAGCAAGCTGGACACAGTGTATAACAGCTGGGCGATGCAGTAAGCAAGCTCGACCAGCTAGGTGAAGTGTAGTGCAGCTCAATGTAGCTCACTGAAGTGTAGGTCAACTCCCTGAGCTGGATGGTCTAGATCACTCAGCTGGATCAGCTGGGGATCAGCTCAACTCAGCTGGACTGAGTGTTCAAGTCATGGGCAGTTGGGCCGGGTCTGGACAGTGGCCGGGCCATGTGGGCGACCCGGGTGTACCGATGGGCTGGTTGGCTCTTGGGATTGAGCCAGGAGCTTGGGAAATCCGTGTGGGATTGTTTGGACTTGTCCAGGAGTGGATTGGCAAGCCCAGGGCGTCTGGAAACTGCCTGAGGCGAATGGGTATGATCTGGACCATTGATTAAGTCAATGGCCAGAAATGATACAAAAAGGGTGCAACCTTTGGAAAGGTAACTGCCCCTTCTTCTATAAAAGGCAGGAAAGTCCGTGCCTTTCAGGCACGCCAGGGCTTCCTCCTACACCCTGAAACACAAAGAAACACAGAGAAAAGACAGAGAGTTGGCCGGATTCCCAATCCAAGACCCATGGTGGTGTGAAGGTCATAAAGAGGCAGTTTTGGGAGAGATCAAGGGGGGAAGTTATGAACGACTTTCTGGTGGTTTTGATCCGTGATGTTATCACCCAAAGCATCCTACAGGGCCTGAGAACACACGCAAATGGTGAGGAAAGAAGGTAGATGACCGGAATTCATTCCCAAAGGCCAAGACAGCCTTAAGGAGAGAGGTGTGTGGGAGGGTAGTTTCATGGAAGTGCAAGGGGAGTTATGAACGACCCTGTGGTAGGTTTTCACCACGGATTAACACGTCCTAGGCTTCCCCCGTATCTTGGGAACACACGCAAATACCCAGGAGAAAAGGGAGAAGGCCGGACTTCCCTCACAATGGCATGAATAGCCTTGAAGGTGGATGCAGTGTAGAAACTGGTTTCATGGAAGTTCCATGGAAGGGATCAGGGGTGCGACCCATGAATGGATCTTATCAATACATGAGATATGTGATAAGGATTGATAGAGGCGTGCACTGGAGGAGCATGGCCGAACATAATAAGGAAAGGCACTTGATCTAATCAGATCATGTATAAGGTAACTGATTTTATAATTAGTTTCAAGGTTATGTTTCTGTCTCTTGTGGTGCGGTTAAGGCCAAGTATGGCACGCCCCTTGAAGACCATATGTTGTGATGTAAACTAAGGATCCAGGACCCTGAGATAAGGGGCAGATCTTAGTTGATCTAACTCATCCATGTGGGATGGAAGTTAGAGGCCACTCATTGGATAGTGATCCATGTTGGATCATGGTGTGTGTGTTAGTTCTGATCATGGTGTGAATCAATGATCCGAATCATGGAGGAGACACATGGGGATCCTAGTACATGAGGAACCATGTGGGGTGCAAGGTCCAATTCATTTGGAACCAGCAGAAAGCCGTGGAGGCGAGTAAGGCCAGTACTAAGCGGCATGGACCACAAGTATGGGGCCGGTGTGTTTATCTAAAGAAGGCCGTGTGTAATCTGATCTTTGGAAAGGATGGATGACCTGATCCATAGGTGATGGAGTGTGACAGCTCGATCAACTGGTCTATGAGTTCATTCAGCTAGAGTAGCTGGGCCGATGAGCTAACAAGCTCCATGGATGTGGCAAAGGTATGATCTAGCAATGTTGCATAGATCTAGATAGAATGGGTAGGGAAACAGAACCTCAGATTTGTATGACTTGGTTCGTGTTCAGAATCAACCTTGGAGCTAGATGGTAGTTGAGTATACTAACCATTAGCTGAGGTGATTCGACCGGACAAGTATTAGATTGGTTATAGACCAATGGATGATGATATTATTCCGCTGTGTATGTGTTGTATTGATCTAAGCTAGGAAAGACTATGGTAGTCTTGAGCTAAGATCTGAGTTAGCCCTCCCTATGGGCGATGTTTTAAATAAAGGGCAAAAGTTTTGAGAGGTTCGGTCAGGGTATCGACCAAGCGACGTGAGGCATCGACCGCGGCCTAGTCGGCCAGGATCGGGTCTTACAAGTTCCGTACCATGCCAATCTACTGAATTGAAAAATAATGGATCTAGAATGTTATCAGTGATCGCTAGGAACGGTCCAGCCTCTTCTGCGTCCTTGGTCAGTTCATACACACGCGGTGCTGAGGTCAGACCTCGGGTCTGGCTTGGCTTGCTTGCCTCCCCACGTCCTTTAGCCTCAGCTTGCATCTTGGGACATTCCCAGCGTAGGTGTCCCGTCTTGCTGCAGTAATGACAGCTTTTGGGGTCACTCCCACGAGCCCTGTCCACGGTTCTCTGACCGTCCAGGACAGTCTCGAGCAAAGTGGCCCATCTTGCCACAACAGGTGCAAGCCCACTTTACCTTCCAAAACTCTCCACCGTGATGCCTTCCGCATGAAGGACACTCCGGCCTATCAATTGAGGCCTTGCCCCCTTCGGCCGTGTCTCTTGTTCTCTTCCGGTCGCTTCCGGATCCACTAGAAGCCGTGTGGCCCCTAGACTTCAGCTTGGCCTCTTCGGCCAAGTTAGTCTCCACCATAGCCATGCGTTCCACCAGTTCAGACACTGTCTGGAAGTGACCAACGGAGCAATAGGTTCAAAGTTCGACCCTTAGGCCTCGAACAAACCTACATATTTGTACCGTCTCCTCCTCCAACTCCTTGCCCACATATCGTCTGAGCCGGTTGAACTTCTCTTCGTACTCATGTATTGTCATGCGTCCTTGAGTCAAGTCTAGGAACTGAGACTCCAGACGGTTCCAAGCTTCAGCCGGGAAGTATTTGTGGTTGAATTCCACCTCGAAGTCTGAGAACCGCTCAATTGTCCCATTGGTGCGTTTGTCCAGAGCTAACCACCAGTTATGTGCATCACCTTCCAGGAAGTGAAGCGCAATGTCCTTCTTGTACTCCTCTGGGCAACGAGTTGAGCTGAAATTCTGAGCCAAACTGCTCCTCCACTCGTCTGCCTCAATGGGATCAGAACTACCAGCAAACAGCTTGGAGATGTGAGCTAGAAGGCTCAAGTAATCCACTCTCCTAACTGGACGAGCTGGTGGATCGATCTCCATTACCTCAGCTTCGACCGTAGCTCGGTCCTCGACCGTCCTGGCAGCTGTTCGAGCTACTTGTGCAGCTGCACGAGCTACACCAGCTGCTGTCCCAGCTGTCCTAGCTGCTCTTTGAGTTGCCTGAACCGTGGCCTTAGCTGGGGTGAAAGCCAACATCTGAGTGCCCATGGCCTTAACCACATCCATCACCTCGTGCATAGATGGCTCGGCCAACTCCTCCACCCCATCTCCAGGTCCGGTCTCGTCTCCTGCATGGGAGGAATCACCTTCCTCCTCCCGTACCTCTTCTTGTTGCTCGCCCAGGTTATCCACCTGAACCTCAGTAGGCAGGAACATCGCTAAGGGTTCCCCGGTCTCCTCATTAACCTGCCCCGTCTGGGTTGGTAACACTTGAGTGGGGTTGGCCCCATCTCCTATGACTGGTCCAGAACCACCAGCCAATTCCTTGCCCTTTCGGGACTTAGTCTGCTTAGTTCCCTTAGGCAAAAACACTTAGTGTTAGTCCAAACGTATAAACCTCATCTCATGATTAAAACTAAGCAAAACAACATCAAACCAAACAAACACAAACAACCCGTGAGACCCAGCAACCAGACGTGTGGTGAACACATAACCCAAACCAATCCTAGAATCAAGCATGCTCTGATACCGACTTGTAAGACCCGATCCCGGCTCTTAAGCCCAAACTGATCTGCGGCCTTAACCTTTCAATCTAAGTCCGAGTGAACCAAGTTTTAAGTCTTATCTTTAAATTCAATTCAATTCAACTGAGGTTCAATACAATAAATCTAAACAAGGAAACATAAGGGGCAAATCAATTGTATAAATATAAACTGAGATTCATACATCATTCTTAGGTTCGTCCGAATAAGTTATACACACCTGGTCTAACATAAGTTCACAAGTTGCACAATAGGCTATCAGTATTTCACATCTATCTACAATGACCCATTCACCACACATCTTCCCATGGCCTGAGACTTCACGGTGCCTTTCCCTTACCACGGTCCATGTCCTATCCTGAAACCACACAAGACACAATGCACATTCATAAGGCCGATATCCTAACATCAAGTCTAGATAAGCATGGTTCGGCTACTTAGAATCTATAACCTGTCCAAACCAACATACTCAAATAAATTCCCAAAAACTAATTAAAATTCATGATAATCCCTGATAAATCCCAACTAAGAGATTCCCATAAACAGTTTCCAACGAAACACACTAGAACATCCAAATCCGACCATGAACAGTCCGGCCAAAGGCCAAGGACTTGGATACTGAACCAGCCAGGGCCTTGGTTCAGTGTTCCCTGTATGAACAGAACAAACGAACACAATAATCTGATAGGACAAGCAAATATAAAGAGATAGAGAGAGTAGATGTAGGCGCATACCAAACCGGCCACAAGCCCGATCGGATCATCAGCCGGCTAGGGCCGATCGCTTGCCGTCCGCACCACAGACCTTAGGCGTTCTCTCCCCAGGCGCCAGCTCCTTCTCTTTGTCCTTCTCTCTGTCTCTCTGTCTGGTATCCATGATAGAACCAAAATAAGGATCACTCTTTCGGTAAGGTTGATATGAACTCAGATCCGAGAGGATTGAGAACTGATGGATCGAGGGGTGACACTAAGGGTTGCGGAATAGCCCAAAGATACTACCAGCCTTCGATCGTTGCCGGATGTGACGCACCGGTCCCACAAAAGAAGGATCGAAACTTGGAGATAACCTCACCAAGAAACTAAGAAGTGTTCTAAACAAAGAACAAAGAGAGTAAAAACTCAAAAGAATGAAAGCAAAACGAAATTATCTTATTCAGATCTGATGTTTACATTATATAGAAGTTCTAGTCAAAGGACTTAAAGAAAAATGTGGGAAATCTAAACATAGAAAATGATAAAATTGACCAGATCTGGTCAAGGCACGAAATCACACTTTGACTGGCGAAAAACCCTTCAAATTCCGTCCAGGTTCATTGCATCCTGAAGCATGTCCTACGGACTGGGCCAGTACACAAGCAGGACAGTCCAAAGTAGCCAGTTTTGAAGTGTCACGGCCTATCTTGAGTTCCACTCGTCCGAATCCAAATCTGTCTTGACCGTTGCTCTTAAAATGCCAATCAGTACGGGAAATATGAGCTCCAGTTTGGTTAATTCGATCGTCTGGACATGGGTATTGATGAAGCTTCAAACTGGTCGTACGGGCAGTACGTGCGGTACAGTACAGAATTGAGTTGCGATGGACTGGAGAAGAATTGGTACGTCCGTTTCGGATTCTGGCTCGATTGTTGGTCTTAGAATAACAAACAGTGCGGTAAAGCCAAGCTTCAGTTCGGTGAATTCCATCATCAGGTCGTGGATAATGTTGGAGCTCCAATACGGACATCCGGGTGGTACATGCGGTACTGTCCAGAAATGTATAGCAATGACCTAACTCAGGATTCGTGTGTCCGAATGCGATTCCGTCTCGACTGTTCTTCATCAAATGGAAAACAGGATGGTGAAGACAAAGTCCAGTACAGTGAAATCGATCATCTGGCCATGGTTCCAGCCAAAGCTCCCATCCGGATGCATGTGGGACAGTCCAGTACAGTGTCCGGTCAGTCTGGTCAGTATGGTGAAAAACATGAACCTCAGTTGAAATCTTCAGAACGTTCTGATCTCCATGCTGGTTCGGCTCAATGTACTGATCCGTGGACCGCAGTCTATCAATCCATCTCCTCAGGCCTTGCTTCACACGATCCGGTTTCTCCTGGATCAGCCAAGCCTCTCGCCAGTTCTCTCCTTGGATCGCCGGTTCTCTCTTCTCTTTTTGGGGTTTGTCTCTCACGATTTTGGCAGAGGTTCCCCTTAAGAATTTTGTGTCAAATTCTGGATCCAGGGCTCTGTATTTATAAAGAGAAGGAGTCGGAACTGCCATGGGCCCGAAGGGGTGGGAGTTGTAACCGAAAAGATGTCTCTCTCTCCCTTGCAACCGTTCGGCAATAACTGCCCTCAACCGGTCCTCAACTGCCTCCAACTGCTCCTGTCCCTGTCGGTTCTCTACCCTGAAGCCAAGGCTAAGCCCTTTAACTGACCGTCCATACCGTGGCCGCACCATCTAACCAAACCACCATAACCGTCCTTGTAACCGCCCCAACCGTCCCGGACATGAGCACTCGGCCCAGCTGAGTTGAGCTGACTGCTAGCTGGTCCCAGCTGAGTGAGCTAGTCCTTCTAGCTCCATGAGCTGATGCATACTAACTGAGCCCCCAATGAGTTTCCCTGAGCTGCCCAAGCTCGGCCGCTGTCCCGTCCAGCTCCCACATCACTCTTCCAGCTCTATTAAACCCATTCTTTCTTCACCCTGGTTAAGTCTCAACACTTCGATGCCCTTAACCATATGTCTAAGCCATGATACGCTTGTCTACTGGTCTAATGACCTGACTGGTGCGTCTCCCCGCACCATGGCTCGTCCCAACGATCCTATCTCGGACCGGGGACATGACATTTTGGGTGATTTTGGCCCAAGTGGGCTGTCTGTTAAGTACACACATGACGTCTGTGGCTGTCCGCCAGCACACACAGGACGTTCGTGGCTGTCCGCCAGCACACACAGGATGTCTGTGGCTGTCCGTGTGTGTCTGTGGGTGTCCGCCAACACACACAGGACGTCCGGGGCTGTCCATCAGCACACACAGGACGTCTGTGTGTGTCCATCAGCACACACAGGACGTCCGTGTGTGTCTGTCAGCACAGACAAGACGTCCGTGTGTGTTCGTGTGTGTCCGTCAGCACACACAGGACGTCTGTGGCTGTCCATCAGTACACATATCAGCACGCTGGTCCTTGGACTCAGCAGGCTTACCCTTCCCGTGGACTGTTTGGGTGATTTTGGCCCACGTGGGCTGTCTGTTCAGTACACACAGGACGTATGTGGCTGTCCATCAGTACACATATCAGCACGCTGGTCCTTGGACTCAGCAGGCTTACCCTTCCCGTGGACTGTTTGGGTGATTTTGGCCCATGTGGGCTGTCTGTTCAGTACACACAGGACGTCCGTGGGTGTAACACCCCCAAACCGTTCTAGGCATAGGTCAAACCACCGGCCAACAATCAAACAAGAACATGACCGACGGCCCAACCGTCTACCAAGGCTCAGGAGCGCTACAAGACGGGTTAACGGGCAATCCAGCCAAAGTTACAAAAAGTGCAATTCGTAACTAGGCCAGGCCGCCCACTAACACGTCCCGTCAGACCAAAGCCTAAGGCTTCTCAACCCGTACTCCAATCTGACGTTGTGTTAGCTCGGACAAGCTAATATCAGAAAGCGGTGGCATGCCAAGAAAGCGAAAGTACATACTTATAGTCTGAAAGCGTCTTAAGCAAAAAGATGCAAATCTACACCAGCCAGCCTAGCCTCCCGCGCTTTCTACGAGCCCACTACTGGTCACCTGAAAACAACAACGAGTGAGGAGTGAGTAATCTAGCATTACTCAGCGAGTTACAATCCCCCACTAATAAATACAACCCCTCGATATCCCACCACAAACAATCTAAAGCGAGAGGTTCACCTAACAACACAATTTAATAACAATGAGCAATATTCGAAATACGCAGCGGTAAACCATAGCAAGATAACTAGCATTACGCTAATTACTAGCTTATCACCAAACTCAAACTCGATTTAAACCAGGGTTTAACAACCCAAAACACGATATAATATATATAACAAACTCGGGCCCTGGTGAAGTTAGGTTCCTCCTTCACTATCGGCAATATCCTATCTCCCTACCACAAAGGCCGGAAGAAGGAACTTTCAACCGACCGCGGCCCACAGTCCTTCGGGTCACCGCACGACAGCCCACAGTCCTTCGGGTCACTGTCCCATTACACCGTCGTGTAATACTCAGCCATAGTACTTGACACCGTTCGTCTGAGTCTTCCCGATCCAGCGAATAAGGGGTTTCCTTGAACCCGCCGGGTACGAGGTCTGAAGGAACACTAACTCACCCCAATATGCCTAGCATTGTGGGTTACACAAATGCTATCGGCCAATATACGATTAATACTAAACCCGGTAAAAATAACACAAGGTTTCAAGTAATAATCACAACACAATCAGCCACATTCCAGAATCTAGCATAAAGACTAATTCCAGAATACCTAACTGTCCACAACTTAGCCATATCATCTAAGCATTCTGCATTCGCTAACTAACCAATCAACCTAACCATTAGCATGCTACTACAGTTCTCAAGCAATAACTAAGCATGCTATCAACTTAATCAACATAACTCTCAATTATTAACTACTCAAACCGTTACTCAGTTAGACCTGGCCTCCTGCCATGATCCAACTTCCAAGTAACGGGACCCTGCATAAAAACAACTCAGCAATCAATTGATTATAACTCACAGTTTTTGGTTGACCGTGGCCTTGACCCCAAACCCGACTTCTGCGATCCGAACCCTTTCCCGACCTTCACAAGTAGACCCACTTGACTGATCTTCACTTGAACTGGTCTCCACTAGAACTGATCTCTCTTCACTTGAAAAAAACCTTCTCCAGGTGCTAACTCAAAATCGGCAGAGTAACTGTTCTCGAAAACTGCCTCTCGAAAACTATCGAAACTCGATCTTTCTTTCTTTGCTTTCTCTTTATGTTTTGAAGTAGGTTTGATGTGTTCTGGATGGTTTGAAATGAGAGGGGGTCGTGGTCTATTTATAGGAATCAGCAACCAATCAGGAACAAGCCGTGTGGTAGCCCGTGTGTCGCTTCGCATGGCTCCGGACGCATGCGCGGCGGCACCTCGTGCTCCACATGTCCTTCAGCATGGCCTGCTCACATGCAAGCTGACACCACGCCCTCTACCTGTCTGAATGCATGGCCTGCTCCCATGCAAGCTGACACCACGTCCTCCACATGTCTGGCCGCATGGCCCGGTCGCATGCATCGCGACACCTCGTGCTTGGCCGTTCCACCTCGTGCTCCACATGGCTGGCTGCATGCCTCAGTCTCATGCAGGATGACACATCCCACGTCCAGATGGCCTGCTGCATGACTGAAGTGCATGCCGGTAGACACCCCATCTCACACATGGCTGGCCGCATGCTTTGGTCGCATGCATCGCAACACCTCGTGCTTGGCCGTTCCACCTCGTGCTCCACATGTCTACTTGTATGTACATGTTGCATGTACTGCAAAACCTCCTGCTTCCCTTGACACACACACTGTCAAGAGCCTGCCACCACGTCCTGAACACATACACATCAAGCCACCTCGAGCTTCTCGGTCGATTCGGCCGATTTTGGCCTTTCCGGTGAATTTTCGTCCCGCGATCAATCCCAAATATTTTTATACGCCCGTTCTTATGGCCTGAGTATTTTTAATAAACCCTACTGGGACTCTGATCTTGAGGAAAAATATTTACCGAGCTTTTGGCTTCTTCGAAAAATTTCGTAATACCGAAATTTAGGGTTTTTCGCCCAATTTCCGGTCTTCCTGTTGTGCTTCCAAAAGTGTCTTGCTTCAACATCATTTGAATCAATTTACTACATTGTCTAACCATTGTCCAGTGGCATACTTGACTCATGGTTCAGACAAGAACAATGTGATCATCCGCGACTCGATCATCCAAAAGATATTCAACCATTCTTTTTTTTTTTTTTTTTTTTAAGGGTTTCTACATTCTCCCCCCGTTAATAGAATTCGTCCTCGAATTCTAAGGCTCTGAGGGGCCTCCTTCTTCCATTACAACGTCCTCTCAGAAAAACTCCGGGTGATCGGTTTTAAATCTCGCTTCATCCTCCCAAGTAACATGAATCCTGTTTTGTCTTCCCCAGAACACTTGTACTTGAGCAATCTCACGATTTTTGAGCTTCCGAATACGCCGTTCTCCTTATTTGATTGGTCCTTCCGGATACGTAAGGTTTGTCTCCAACTCCTCGATTCTCTCGGGTTCAACAGCACTTGGATCCCGTATATGTTTCCGAAGCATGGAAACATGGAATACTGGATGTAGATACATATCTGCTGGCAGATCCAATCGGTAAGCTACCTCACCAACTTTCCCGATGATCTTGTACGGACCAATGAACCTGACCGCAAGTTTCCCGACCTTGCCAAATCTGTCCTTCCCTTTCTGTGGAGTAACCTTCAAATAGACCCAATCTCCTATCTCAAAAGTTACTTCTCTTCTTGACTGGTCTGCGTACTTCTTCTGATGGTCTTGAGCCTTCTTCATGTTGGCCTGAATCGTCTCCGGTTTAATCATGGTCTCCTGAACAATAGGTGACCCAAACATTCTTCTTTCGCCCACTTTTGTCCAACACATAGGCGTTTTGCATGGTCTTCCGTATAACGCTTCATAAGGTGACATCCCTATGCTCGAATGGTGACTATTGTTGTAAGAGAACTCGACCAATGGTAAATGCTTCTCCCAAGTTCCTGCCCAATCGAGAATACACATCCGCAGCATGTCCTCGATGGTCCTAATGGTCCTCTCTGTTTGGCCATCTGTTTCTGGATGGAACGCCGTGTTTTTGTAAAGTTTAGTTCCCAAGGCTTCTTGCAGTGCTTCCCAGAATGATGCCGTGAACCTTGGATCGCGATCTGAGATGATGTCTGAGGGTACACCATGTAACTTCACGATTTGGTTGATGTACAGCTCGGCCAAAACTTCAACTTTATCAGTGTCCCGCATAGAATTGTTCGATCTACCTGGAGCAGTAGGTAATCCGGTGATGAAATCCATGGAAATAGAGTCCCATTTCCATTGAGGTATCGGAAGACTCTGCAACAATCCTCCTGGAACTTGATGTTCCACCTTGACTTGTTGACAAGTTGCACACTGAGCAACCCATTGTGCTACTGATCTCTTCATGCCCGGCCAATGATAGTATCTTCTCACATCTCGGTACATCTTTGAACTTCCAGGATGGATACTGAGTAAAGAATGATGTGCAATCCTTAGTATCTCATCTCTCAGCCCTTGTCCTTTAGGAACCGTGATCCTCCCATTAATTAGCAAGGTTCCGTCCTCCGCCAAGTAGTATCCCGCATTATTTGGCCCGGCTTGTCCTTTGAGTTCTTCAACAATCTTCAGTAACTTCTCATCCTTAAGTTGTTCTTCTCGAATTCTCTGAATCAAGCTGGCCTGATTCACCGCTTGAAGTCCCAATGGCTCGCTTGTCTGCCCTTCCAAAACGACCAACTTCACTTGTTTCAACTCCTGGTTCAATAGCTCCACTTCTTTCTCTAAATCTGCATCCAACTTTCTTCGACTTAAGGCGTCTGCAACAACATTCGCTTTACCAGGATGGTAGCGAATCCGTATGTCGTAGTCTGCCACAAACTCCATCCACCTACGCTGGCGCAGGTTGAGATCTGGCTGGGTGAAGAGGTATTTAAGACTTTGATGGTCCGTGTATACCTCCACTTCTTCTCCATACAAGTAAGATCTCCAAATTCGCAAAGCGAACACCACAGCCGCTAACTCCAAGTCATGTGTACTGTAGTTATCCTCATGCTTCCGTAGTTGTCGCGAAGCATATGCAATGACTCGCCCATCTTGCATAAGAACACAACCTAACCCAACTCGTGAAGCATCCGTGTAAACCGTGTAAGGTTTACCTTGCTCAGGCAAAGCTAACACAGGTGCGGTCGTGAGAGCTTCCTTCAACTTCTTGAATGCCTTCTCGGTTTCTTCCACCCATAAGAAAGGAACTCCTTTACCGGTAAGTTTAGTTAAAGGCTTTGCAATGGAGGAAAAGTCCTTAACAAACTTCCGATAATAGCCCGCAAGTCCGAGAAAACTCCTTATTTCTGTCACAATGGTAGGTCGAGGCCATTCTCGTATGCTTGGACCTTTTCTGGATCAGCAGCCACGCCCTCTCCTGATACTATGTGACCCAGAAATCCTATTTCTCTCTTCCAAAACGAGCACTTGCTGGACTTGGCAAATAGCTTCTGATTCCGTAACCTCTCCATAACCAGTCTCAGATGCTCTTTGTGCTCTTCCTTACTTCTCGAGTACACCAGGATGTCATCAATGAAAATGATCACAAACTTGTCGAGATAGTCGTGAAACACTTCATTCATCAAATGCATGAAAGCCGCAGGCACGTTTGTGAGACCAAAGGGCATAACTACAAACTCGTACTGCCCATACCTCGTCCGAAACGCCGTCTTCATAATGTCTGACTTGGCAATAGGAATTTGGTGATACCCTGATGCCAAATCAATCTTCGAAAACCAACTAGCTCCCTTTAGTTGGTCTAACAACTCGTCTATCCTCGGAAGAGGATACTTATCTTTTATCGTGATGTTGTTGATACCATGATAATCGATACACAACCTCATGCTTCCATCCTTCTTCTTCACAAATAACACATGAGCTCCCCAAGGTGAAGAGCTCGACCGGATGAATCCCTTTTCCAATAGATCTTCCAATTGTTTCTTTAGCTCGGCCAATTCCGCAGGTGCCATCCGATATGGTGCCTTAGCTATAGGTTTTGCTTCAGGCTCCAAAGTAATGGTAAAGGGATTACTCCGAGGTGGAGGTAATTCCTTTAGTGGTGCAAAGATATCCTCAAACTCTTGGACCACTTCTATGTCTTCGACCTTAACTTCATCATTAGTGGCTCCTCCACTAACCGATAAGGTCACCAAATATACTTCCCCGTCTTGAAACAAATCTTGTACTCTCATTGCTGCTACCAAAGACACGGTCATACTAGGACTGATTCCATAGTATACCATCTCTGGTCGTTTACCTCTGCCGAACAACAACCTTCCCTTTCCACAGTCGATCTGAACTCCGTAGCTCGATAACCAATCCATTCCAAGGATTACCTCGTACCCTTTCGAAGGCACGACTAACAGATCTGCCACAAACTCTTTGCCTTGAATGACCAATGAAACATTCTTGATACACTGATTTGCTTGAAGGGTTCGGTCTGCGGGGGTCAAAACGGCCACGTCTATCCTGTCAACCACAAAACAATCCCAAAACCGGGCAGCTACTTCAGGGGTCACAAAACTATGTGTTGCCCCCGAGTCGAACAATACATGTGTGGGTTTACCAGCAACATGTATGGTTCCTGCCACAGTAATCCAATCAACAATATCTTAATCACAAAAATACTAATCAAAATTCTCACAACCATCAATCATCATCCTAAATTTCTAAACGCGCAACCTAGCGATCAAGCAATCTATAACTAACCAGCATACTAACTAGATTCCAGCAACTAAATTTCCATTCAATAAAAAGAAGAGGTTAAGCACCCACAATACCTGTGATGGGACCGCTTGACGGTCCTGCATTGTCTGGGTTTTCTACACCTAAGGCATAAACTCTACCTCCTAGGTTTTGCTTCTTTGGTGCTGGCTCAATAGCTGGACGGCTAGGAGGAGCTCGGATTACGAGAGGGGTCGCAGGGATTGGCTTGTTTGGACATGACGATGCATAATGGCCCTTCATACCGCAAGAGAAACAAGTAACATCTTCCATCCTTATAGATGAATAACCCTGCTGGTTACTCCGTTGTCTGTTGGGACAAAACTTAGAAATATGTCCCGGTTGATCACATATGTAACACACCACAGTGTTACCACGATTGTTGGCTTGGCCTCCAAATCCTCGCCCTTTTCCTTTGTAAGATCTTGGATCCTTGTTGAAATTTGGCCTTTCTCCTTGGCTAAACTTGGTGTGTCCACCAGAATGTGGTAAGGTCTTCCTTTCAGCCTCCAATACAGTTTCAACATTAACAGCTTTTTCCACTAGCTCAGATAAGCTGCTAAAGTTGCTTCCAGCTAAACGACTTCCAAGCTCCGGCTTCAATCCGTACATAAAGTTACGGATCATAGTTGCTTCATCTTCACGCCCATCAAAGACATGTCGCCTCAACCTTGTGAACTCAGATTCGTAACTCCTCACTGGCCTATCTCCTTGAACAAGGTTCATGAACTGGCGCTCCAATCGATGCTTTGCTTCTGGAGGAAAGTATTTCCTCTCAAACTCTCCCTTGAACGACTCCCATGATGTGATGTTGTGTCCACGCTGTCTGTCTATGCTGTCCCACCATCCTGTGGTGTCGCCTTCCAAGTAGTACACAGCGATCTTCTTCTTATACTCCTCTGGGCACTCCATGGCTTCAAAATTCTTCTCCATCATAGTAATCGACTTGTCGGCCTCAATAGGATCGGATCCTCCTTTGAACTTGTAGGATCCAATGTTCTTCATGGTAGATAATAGCTTGGAAACTTCAGGGGGTTGAGTATGCCTGCCTTGGTTACCAAGTGCCTCGGTCATCACGTCATGTAAAAGCTTCAGGGTGTTTTCGGTTCCATGATCTTGTGGTCCTTCAGTGGCACGGTTTTGATCTGGCCTTGGGTTTGATTGAACGGATTGATCATGTTGATGTCTCCGGTGCCAAATATGACTTGGACTAATGCTCGCCATACTGTCTTGTCTCACTCTAGTCATGTTACCGTAAACAGGAAAAGACCTTGTTCTCTGTAGAGGGCTCCTATCGTGTCCAAACATTTCACTGATGCCATTTCCATCCTCATGATCTGATCTGTGACCCAATCCTCCGCCTGTCCAATCCATACCCTCTCCCCATATCCGACCTCGTCCATCATCACCTATCCCGCGATTAGCCATCTGCACACAATCAAAAGGGTAAGTCATATTCCTACTACGGGAAGCGGCTGGTTTCCTAATCATCTTTTTGCGACTCCTTTGACTCGATAAAACCGTTAAAAAGCACTTGTGTCACGCATGGACGAAACCATGCTCTGATACCACCTCTGTAACACCCCCAAACCGTTCTAGGCATAGGTCAACAATCAAACAAGAACATGACCGACGGCCCGACTGTCTACCAAGGCTCAGGAGCGCTACAAGACGGGTTAACGGGCAATCCAGCCAAAGTTACAAAAAGTGCAATTCGTAACTAGGCCAGGCCGCCCACTAACACGTCCCGTCAGACCAAAGCCTAAGGCTTCTCAACCCGTACTCCAATCTGACGTTGTGTTAGCTCGGACAAGCTTATATCAGAACAACAAGGCAGTTTCACAAAACATTCGCTTTATTTATCTTATATAATATCTGGTTTACAATACTCAAAATATTATACAAGTGGTGGCATGCCAAGAAAGCGAAAGTACATACTTATAGTCTGAAAGCGTCTTAAGCAAAAAGATGCAAATCTACACCAGCCAGCCTAGCCTCCTGCGCTTTCTACGAGCTCACTACTGGTCACCTGAAAACAACAACGAGTGAGGAGTGAGTAATCTAGCATTACTCAGCGAGTTACAATCCCCCACTAATAAACACAACCCCTCGATATCCCACCCCAAACAATCTAAAGCGAGAGGTTCACCTAACAACACAATTTAATAACAATGAGCAATATTCGAAATACGCAGCGGTAAACCATAGCAAGATAACTAGCATTACGCTAATTACTAGCTTATCACCAAACTCAAACTCGATTTAAACCAGGGTTTAACAACCCAAAACACGATATAATATATATAACAAACTCGGGCCCTGGTGAAGTTAGGTTCCTCCTTCACTATCGGCAATATCCTATCTCCCTACCACAAAGGCCGGAAGAAGGAACTTTCAACCGACCGCGGCCCACAGTCCTTCGGGTCACCGCGCGACAGCCCACAGTCCTTCGGGTCACTGTCCCATTACACCGTCGTGTAATACTCAGCCATAGTACATGACACCGTTCGTCTGAGTCTTCCCGATCCAGCGAATAAGGGGTTTCCTTGAACCCGCTGGGTACGAGGTCTGAAGGAACACTAACTCACCCCAATATGCCTAGCATTGTGGGTTACACAAATGCTATCGGCCAATATACGATTAATACTAAACCCGGTAAAAATAACACAAGGTTTCAAGTAATAATCACAACACAATCAGCCACATTCCAGAATCTAGCATAAAGACTAATTCCAGAATACCTAACTGTCCACAACTTAGCCATATCATCTAAGCATTCTGCATTCGCTAACTAACCAATCAACCTAACCATTAGCATGCTACTACAGTTCTCAAGCAATAACTAAGCATGCTATCAACTTAATCAACATAACCTCAATTATTAACTACTCAAACCGTTACTCAGTTAGACCTGGCCTCCTGCCATGATCCAACTTCCAAGTAACGGGACCCTGCATAAAAACAACTCAGCAATCAATTGATTATAACTCACAGTTTTTGGTTGACCGTGGCCTTGACCCCAAACCCGACTTCTGCGATCCGAACCCTTTCCCGACCTTCACAAGTAGACCCACTTGACTGATCTTCACTTGAACTGGTCTCCACTAGAACTGATCTCTCTTCACTTGAAGAAAACCTTCTCCAGGTGCTGACTCAAAATCGGCAGAGTAACTGTTCTCGAAAACTGCCTCTCGAAAACTATCGAAACTCGATCTTTCTTTCTTTGCTTTCTCTTTATGTTTGGAAGTAGGTTTGATGTGTTCTGGATGGTTTGAAATGAGAGGGGGTCGTGGCCTATTTATAGGAATCAGCAACCAATCAGGAACAAGCCGTGTGGCAGCCCGTGTGTCGCTTCGCATGGCTCCGGACGAATGCGCGGCGGCACCTCGTGCTCCACAAGTCCTTCAGCATGGCCTGCTCACATGCAAGCTGACACCACGCCCTCTACCTGTCTGAATGCATGGCCTGCTCCCATGCAAGCTGACACCACGTCCTCCACATGTCTGGCCGCATGGCCCGGTCGCATGCATCGCGACACCTCGTGCTTGGCCGTTCCACCTCGTGCTCCACATGGCTGGCTGCATGCCTCAGTCTCATGCAGGATGACACACCCCACGTCCAGATGGCCTGCTGCATGACTGAAGTGCATGCAGGTCGACACCCCATCTCACACATGGCTGGCCGCATGCTTCGGTCGCATGCATCGCACACCTCGTGCTTGGCCGTTCCACCACCTCGTGCTCCACATGTCTACTTGTATGTACATGTTGCATGTACTGCAACACCTCCTGCTTCCCTTGACACACACACTGTCAAGAGCCTGCCACCACGTCCTGAACACATACACATCAAGCCACCTCGAGCTTCTCGGTCGATTCGGCCGATTTCGGCCTTTCCGGTGAATTTTCGTCCCGCGATCAATCCCAAATATTTTTATACGCCCGTTCTGATGGCCTGAGTATTTTTAATAAACCCTACTGGGACTCTGATCTTGAGGAAAAATATTTACCGAGCTTTTGGCTTCTTCGAAAAATTTCGTAATACCAAAATTTAGGGTTTTTCGCCCAATTTCCGGTCTTCCTGTTGTGCTTCCAAAAGTGTCTTGCTTCAACATCATTTGAATCAATCTACTACATTGTCTAACCATTGTCCAGTGGCATACTTGACTCATGGTTCAGACAAGAACAATATGATCATCCGCGACTCGATCATCCAAAAGATACTCGACCATTCTTTTTTTTTTTTTTTTTTTTTTAAGGGTTTCTACAGTGGGTGTCCGCCAGCAGACACAGGATGTCCATGGCTGTCTGTGGCTGTCCGTCAGCACACACATGACATCTGTGGCTGTCCGTGTGTGTCCGTGTGTGTCCGTCAGCAGACACAGGACGTCTGTGGCTGTCCATCAGTACACATATCAGCACGCTGGTCCTTGGACTCAGCACGCTGGCCCTTCCCGTGGACTGTTCGGGTGATTTTGGCCCACGTGGGCTGTCTGTTCAGTACACACAGGACGTCCGTGGGTGTCCGTCAGCACACACATGACGTTATGTGGCTGTCCGTGTGTGTCCTTCAACACACAGAGGACGTCCGTGGTTGTCCATCAGTACACATATCAGCACGTTGGTCCTTGGACTCAGCACGCTGACCCTTCGCTTGGACTGTTCGGGTGATTTTGGCCTACATGGGCTGTCTGTTCAGTACACACAGGACGTCCGTGGCTGTCCGTGTGTGTCCGTGTGTTTCCGTCAGCACACACAGGACGTCTGTGGCTGTCCATCAGTACACATATCAGCACGCTGGTCCTTGGACTCAGCACGCTGGCCCTTCCCGTGGACTGTTCGGGTGATTTTGGCCCACGTGGGCTGTCTGTTCAGTACACACAGGACGTCCGTGGGTGTCCGTCAGCACACACATGACGTATGTGGCTGTCCGTGTGTGTCCTTCAACACACAGAGGACGTCCGTGGTTGTCCATCAGTACACATATCACCACGTTGGTCTTTGGACTCAGAACGCTGGCCCTTCCCGTGGACTGTTTGGGTGATTTTGGCCCACATGGGCTGTCTGTTCAGTACACACAGGATATCCGTGGGTGTCCACCAACACACACAGGACGTCCGTGGCTGTCTGTGGCTGTCCGTCAGCACACACATGACGTCCGTGGCTGTCCGTGTGTGTCTGTATATGTCCTTCAGCACACATAGGACGTCCGTGGCTGTCCATCAGTACACATATCAGCACGTTGGTCCTTGGACTCAGCATGATGACCCTTCTTGTGGACTGTTCGGGTGATTTTGGCCTACGTGGGCTGTCTGTTCAGTACACACAGGACGTCCGTGGGTGTCCGCCAGCACACACAGGACGTCCGTGGCTGTCCGTGTGTATCAGTGTGTTTCCGTCAGCACACACAGGACGTCTGTGGCTGTCCATCAGTACACATATCAGCACGTTGGTCTTTGGACTCAGCACGCTGGCCCTTCCCGTGGACTGTTTGGCTGATTTTGGCCGACGTGGGCTGTCTGTTCAGTACACAAAGGACGTCTGTGGGTGTCCGCCAGCACACACAGGACGTCCGTGGCTGTCCATCAGTACACATATCAGCACGTTGGTCCTTGGACTCAGCACGCTGGCCCATCCCGGGGACTGTTTGGGTGATTTTAGCCCACGTGGGCTGTTTTTTCAGTACACACAGAACGTCCCTGGGTGTCCGCCAGCACACACAGTACTTCCGTGGCTGTTCGTGGCTGTCCGTTAGCACACATAGGACGTCTGTGGCTGTCCGTGTGGGTCTGTGTGTGTCCGTCAACACACACAGGACGTCCGTGGCTGTCCATCAGTACACATATCAGCACGCTGGTCCTTGGACTCAGCACGCTGGCCTTTCCCGTGGACTGTTCAGGTGATTTTGGCCCATGTGGGCTGTCTGTTCAGTACACACAGGACGTCTGTGGCTGTCCATCAGCACACACAAGACATCCATGGTTGTCCGTGTGTGTCAGTGTGTGTCCGTGTGTCTCCGTCAGCACACACAGGACGTCTATGGCTGTCCATCAGTAAACATATCAGCACGCTGGTCCTTGGACTCAGCACGCTGGCCCTTCCCGTGGACTGTTCGGGTGATTTTGGCCCACGTGGGCTGTCTGTTCAGTACACACAGGACATCCGTGGGTGTCCGTCAGCACACACATGACGTCCGTCTGTGTCCGTCAGCACACACAGGTCGTCCGTGGCTGTCTGTGTGTGTCCGTCAGCACACACAGGACGTCTGTGGCTGTCCATCAGTACACATATCAGCACGTTGATCCTTGGACTCAGCACGCTGACCCTTCCCGTGGACTGTTCGGGTGATTTTGGCCCATGTGGGCTGTCTGTTCAGTACACACAGGACGTCCGTGGCTGTCCGTCAGCACACACGGGACCTTCGTGTGTGTCTGTCAGCACACATAGGACGTCTGTGGCTGTCCGTGTGTGTCCTTTTGTGTCCGTCAGCACACACAGTACGTCCGTGGCTGTCCATCAGTACACATATCAGCACGTTGGTCCTTGAACTCAGCACGCTGGCCAGCACGCTGGCCCATCCCGTGGACTGTTTGGATGATTTTGGCCCACGTGGGCTGTTTATTCAGTACACACAGGACGTCCATGGCTGTCCGCCAGCACACATAGGACGTCTGTGGCTGTCTGTCAGCACACATAGGACGTCTGTGGCTGTCCGCGTGTGTCCGTGTGTTTCCGTCAGCACACACAGGACGTTCCTGGCTGTCCATCAGTACACATATCAGCATGCTGTTCTTTGGACTCAGCACACTGGCCCTTCCCGTGGACTCTTCGGGTGATTTTGGCCCACAAGGGATGTCTGTTCAGTACACACATGACGTCCGTGGGTGTCCATCAGCACACACATGACGTTCGTGTGTGTCTGTCAGCACATAAAGAACGTCCGTAGCTGTCCGTGTGTGTGTCCGTGTGTGTCCGTCAGCACACACAGGACATCCGTGGCTGTTCATCAGTACACATATCAGCACGTTGGTCCTTGGAATCAGCACGCTGGGTTATCCCGTGGACTGTTTGGGTGATGTTGCCCCACGTGGGCTGTCTGTTCAGTACACACTAGACGTCTGTGGGTGTCCGCCAGAACACATAGGACGTCTGTGGGTGTCCGTCAGCACACACAGGACGTCCGTGTGTGTCCGTTCAGCACACACAGGTAGTCCGTGGCTGTCCGTGTGTGTCCGTCAGCACACACAGAACGTCCGTCGCTGTCCATCAGTACACATATCAGCACGCTGGTCCTTAGACTCAGAACGCTGGCCCTTCCCGTGGACTGTTCGGGTGATTTTGGCCCACGTGGGCTGTCTGTTCAGTACACACAGACGTCCGTGGGTGTCCGCCAGCACACATAGGACGTCCGTGGCTGTTCGTGTGTTTCCGTGTGTTTCCGTCAACACACACAGGACGTTCCTATGTGTTCAGTACACACAAGACATCCATGGTTGGCCCACGTGGGCTGTCTGTTCAGTACACACAAGACATCCATGGTTGTCCGTGTGTGTCAGTGTGTGTCCGTGTGTCTCCGTCAGCACATACAGGACGTCTATCAGCACGCTGGTCCTTGGACTCAGCACGCTGGTCCTTGGACTCAGCACGCTGGCCCTTCCCGTGGACTGTTCGGGTGATTTTGGCCCACGTGGGCGGTCTGTTCACTACACACAGGACATCCGTCGGTGTCCGTCAGCACACACAGGACGTCCGTGTGTGTCCGTCAGCACACACAGGACGTCTGTGGCTGTCCATCAGTACACATATCAGCACGTTGGTCCTTGGACTCAGCACGCTGACCCTTCCCGTGGACTGTTCGGGTGATTTTGGCCCACGTGGGCTGTCTGTTCAGTACACACAGGACGTCCGTGGGTGTCCGTCAGCACACACATGACGTCTGTGTGTGTCCGTCAGCACACACAGGATGTCCGTGGCTGTCCATGTGTGTCCGTGTGTATCCGTCAGCACACACAGGACGTCTGTGGCTGTCCATCAGTACACATATCAGCACGTTGGTCCTTGGACTCAGCACGCTGACCCTCCCCGTGGACTATTCGGGTGATTTTGGCCCGCGTGGGCTGTCTGTTCAGTACACACAGGATGTCTGTGGGTGTCCGTCAGCACACACAGGACGTCTGTGGCTGTCTGTGTGTGTCCGTCTGTGTCCGTCAGCACACACAGGACGTCCGTGGCTGTCCATCAGTACACATATCAGCACGTTGGTCCTTGGACTCAGCACGCTGGCCCTTCCCATGAACTGTTTGGGTGATTTTGGCCCAGGTGGGCTGTGTGTTCAGTACACACAGGACGTCCGTGGGTGTCTGCCAGCACACACAGGACGTCCGTGGCTGTCTGTGGCTGTCCGTCAGCACACACAGGACGTCTGTGGCTGTCAGTGTGTGTCCTTCAGCACACACAGGACGTCTGTGGGTGTCTGTCAGCACACACAAGACGTCCCTGTGTGTCCGTCAGCACACACAGGACGCCAGTGGCTGTCTGTGTGTGTCCATGTGTGTCCGTCAGCACACACAGGAAGTCCGTGGCTGTCCATCAGTACACATATCAGCACGTTGGTCCTTAGACTCAGCACGCTTGCCCTTCCCATGGACTGTTTGGGTCTGTCTGTTCAGTACACACAGGACGTCCGTGGGTGTCCGCCAGCACACACAGGATGTCTGTGGCTGTCTGTCAGCACACACAGGACGTCCGTGCTGTCCGTGTGTGTCCGTGTGTGTCCGTGTGTGTCCGTCAGCACACACAGAACGTTCGTGGGTGTCCATCAGCACACACAGGACGTCCCTGTGTGTCCGTCAGCACACACATGACGTCCGTGGCTGTCTGTGTGTTCGTGTGTGTCGATCAGCACACACAGGACGTCTGTGGCTGTCCATCAGTAAACATATCAGCGCGCTGGTCCTTGGACTCAGCATGCTGGCCCTTCCCGTGGACTGTTCGGGTGACTTTGGCCCACGTTGGCTGTCTGTTCAGTACACAAAGGCCGTCCGTGTGTGTTCGTCAGCACACACAGGACGTCCGTGTGTGTTCGTCAGCACACACAGGACGTCCGTGGCTGTCTGTCAGCACACACAGAATGTCTGTGGCTGTCCATCAGTTCACATATCAGTACGTTGGTCCTTCCCGTGGCTGATTTTGGACAACCATAGACTGTCCGTGGACTGTTCGGGTGATTTTGGCCCACATAGGCTGTCTGTTCAGTAGACACAGGACGTCCGTGAGTGTCCATCACCACACATAGGACATACGTGTGTGTCCGTCAGCACACACAGGACGTCCGGGGCTGTCCGTGTTTGTCCGTGTGTGTCCGTCAGCACACACAGGACGTCCGTGGCTGTCTATCAGTACACATATCAGCACGTTGGTCCTTGGACTCAGCATGCTGACCCTTCCCGTGGACTGTTTGGGTGATTTTGGCCCACGTGGGCTGTCTGTTCAATACACACAGGACGTTTGTGGGTGTCCGTCAGCACACACAGGACGTCCGTGTGTGTCCGTCAGCACACACAGGACGTTCTTGGCTGTCTGTGTGTGTCCGTGTGTATCCGTCAGCACACACAGGACGTCAGTGGCAATCCATCAGTACACATATCAGCACGTTGGTCCTTGGACTCAGCACGCTGACCCTTCCCGTGGACTGTTCGGGTGATTTTGGCCCCCGTGGGCTGTCTGTTCAGTACACACAGGACGTTCATGGGTGTCCGCCAGTACACACAGGACGTCCGTGGCTGTCTGTGAGTGTCCGTGTGTGTCCGTCAGCACACACAGGACGTCCGTGGCTTTCCATCAGTACACATATCAGCACGTTGGTCCTTGGACTCAGCACGCTGGCCCTTCCCATGAACTGTTTGGGTGATTTTGGCCCACGTGGGCTGTCTGTTCAGTACACACAGGACGTCCGTGGGTGTCCGCCAGCACACACAGGACGTCCGTGGCTGTATGTGGCTGTCCGTCAGCACACACAAGACGTATGTGGCTGTCAGTGTGTGTCCTTCAACACACACATGATGTCTGTGGGTGTCCGTCAGCACACACAGGACGTCCCTGTGTGTCCGTCAGCACACACAGGACGTCCGTGGCTGTCTGTGTGTGTCCATGTGTGTCCGTCACCACACACAGGAAGTCCGTGGCTGTCCATCAGTACACATATCAGCACGTTGGTCCTTGGACTCAGCACGCTGGCCCTTCCCATGGACTGTTTGGGTCTGTCTGTTCAGTACACACAGGACGTCTGTGGGTGTCCGCCAGCACACACATGACGTCCGTGGCTGTCCGTCAGTACACACAGGACGTCCGTGGCTGTCCGTGTGTGTCCGTGTGTGTCCGTGTGTGTCCGTCAGCACACACAGGACGTTGTGGGTGTCCATCAGCACACATAGGACGTCCCTG